>NC_086105.1:3207500-3355000 GCF_963921235.1 Mobula hypostoma | reverse complement strand
TGGTAGGCGAGAGGAGGAGAAGGAAGCCGCGTGGTAGACCACCGGATGGAGTGGACTGGGAGTGAGGGTCTGAAGGTCGGTGACACTCGGAGGAGGTCGATGGTTGATGAATGGCCGTATCTGCGAGCTCTAACGTGCACCTTTGACTTTTCTCTTAAAATGGGCCCTTTTTCTTTTTACTGTATTTTCTTTACTAACCCTCTATCCAGATTAGGATTTATAAAGTTCAATCAGTTAATTGCATATGGTGTACTGTCTGATATTTTGAGGTGCGGATTTGTAACCGGGCAACACATCACGCGGCATCCACACAAACGAGATTTCTCAGTTTGGCGGGGCCAGAAGCTGTCTTCCCCTAGATGAACACGTGCTGGCCGAGCCTGAGGGTTACGTACATTTATAGTTAAAAGAGAATAAGCTTTATAGTTAAAAGACAATAAGCTTTACTTGGCTTGAGAGATGAGTGCCTTTGCTTAAGCTGGAGTTTCAGTGGGATAGTACAGGGGTCCAGCGCAAAGGCTCTGTGCAGGGAAGGGGCTGTTTTATTTTTATATTCATTTAGAGGTACAGAACTAAGCAGGCCTCTCCGGTCCACTGAGCCGCATCGCCCAACACCCCTTTAACTGTAACCTTAGCCTTATCATGGGACAATTTACAACTTACTAACTGCTATGTCTTTGGACTGTGGGAGGAAACCAGAGCAATGGGGAGAAACCCATGTGCACACAGGAAGAACGACATAAACTTGCTTACAGAGGAGACTGGGATTGTCACCATACCATTTCTCAAAAACTAAATTTAAAAAAAAAAATGAAAGGCCGGTGGGTGGGAAATGAGGACGTGATATACTGCTGTGGTTCTGTGCAGGAGAGGAAGGAGGCCGGGAAATGAAAGCCCTGTCAGAGAACAGAAACCTCTTCCTTCAATTCCTCCTTCCACCTTTCCTTTGTTGTGTATTTGCTTAAAACAATTCATCTCTAACAAAGCTGATGGTTTCTCTCACCATGGATGCTGACTGACCTATTGAGAGCTTTCAACAGCTGGAATTGGAATTGTTGTATTATTGTCACAGATACAGTACCGAGATACAGTGAAAAACGTACATGCCGTCCATACAGGTCAGATCATTAGACAGAGTATTGAGACAGAACAAGATAAAACAACAACAGAACAGTTACAGAGAAAGTGCAATGAAGGCAGACAATAAGGTGCAAGCATAATGAGGTGGTGAGGTGTTTTAGTGGTTTATTTCAGAATTTCAGCATCTGCAGGATTTTATATCCCATAGCACCAGGTTTATTTTGACCCCACCCCCACCACTTCCCCCTTTGTACATCTCCTGCAATCAGATCCGGTGATGAAGAAACAGTCCCCACCGTCTCCTGGCCAACATCACCACCCCCTGTACCATTCAGCCTCTTTGTCTTCATCCTATTACAATTTATCTACTCCCTCCACCCCTTCCCCTTTCTGCAACTTAAGACGTTTGGTCTCCAACCTTTCTGCGTTTAGATGGAAGATTAATTCTGTTTCTCTTGCCCCCAGCCCTGCCTGAGCTGTTGAGGTAGGATCGTGATGGTCTAAATCACTTTCAGTATGAGGGATTGGTGAAGAACGGGATCCTAGACAAGATCTCTGCACCAACCTTGGTCATATCGTTTGCCAGTGTGGGTGACAGTGCCATGGAGAATCGGCCCATCGCGGTGTGAGCTCGAAACTTTTCATCATTGTTCTTTAGCAGCCCTGCAGCGGAACGGAGAAGTTCAGGGTTAATGACGTCAGCGGTGATATGGAAAGGGAACAGGCAGTCAGACCATATCCCATAGTGAATCACATCAGATAATGGTTCTAAAACAGAAGTCAGCAATGATCATGTTCCCAGTATTCAAGCTTGCACTCAACATCAGTAAGACCAAGGAACTGGTTGTGGAATTCAGGAAGGGGAAGTTGAGGGTCACACACCAGTCCTCACTGAGTGATCAGCAGTGCAAAGGGTGAGCAATTTCAAGTTCTTGGGTGTCAACATTCCTGAAGATCTATCCTGGGCCCAACATAGTGATGCAATTACAAAGATGACACGACAGCGACTATATTCATTAGGAGTTTGGGGAAAATTGATATGTCACCAAAGACTCCAGCAAATCTCTACTGTGGAGAGCATTACAACCCTCTGGTATAGTGGGGTCACTGCACAGGATCAGATCGAGCTGCAGGAGGCTGCAAACTCGGCCAACTCCATCATGGGCACTAGCGTTCTCAGCATCCTTGGACATCTTCAAAAGGCAATGCCTCAGAATGGTGGCATCCACCATTAGGGATCCTCATCACCCAGGACATGCTCTCTTCTCAATACTACCATCAAGGAGGAGGTACAGGAGTCTGAAAACACACACTTAACAGTTTAAGAATTGCTTCTTCCCCTCTGCCATCAGAATTCTGAATGGACCATGAATCCAGGAATGCTACATCACTACGTTTTTCTCAGTTTTTGCTCTGTTTTGTGTTACTTTTAAAATGTAATATTTGTATTTATATTTTCTTATTGTAATTTATAGATCTTTATTATTTTGCATTGCAATGTACTGCAGCCACATAACAACAACTTTTATGACATGTGCCAGTGATTTTGAATCTGAATCTGATTGATCCCTGCAAACAGGATAAGTGCTACACCTGCCCCCATGCCTCCCCCCTCACCACTATTCACAGCCCCAAACAGTCCTTCAAGGTGAGGCAACACTTCACCTGTGAGTCTGTCAGGGTCACCTACTGCATCTACTGCAGATCCTCTACATCAGTGAGACCTCACCTGACATGGACTGGAGGACTGCTTTGTTGACAACCTTTGCTCCATCCACAACAAGCAGGACTTCCCAGTGACCAAGCATATTAATTCCATTCCAACGAGTTGGTCCACGGCTTCCTCTACTGTCACAATGAAGTTACTCTCCGGTTGGAGGAGCAACACCTCATATTCCATCCTGGTAGCCTCAAACCTGTCGGCATAAACATTGATTTCTCCAATTTCTGGAAATTTCTCTCCCCCTACCCCTTCTCTCTTTTTCCATTCCCTGTTCTGGCTCCATTCTTACCCCTTCTCTTCTCCTCACGTGCCCACTGCCTCCCTTTGGTTCCCTCCTCTCCTTCCATTTCTCCCCAGCACACTCTCCTCTCCAATCAGATTCCTTCTTCTTCAGCCCTTTACTTTTTCCACCAATCACCTCCTAGCTTTTTACCGATAGCACCTCCCTACCCATCTACCTTCACCCTCGTCTGCCCTTACCTATCACCTCCCAGCTTCTCCTCCTTCCCCTCCTTTCATGTTTTTATTCCAACTCCTGTCCCCCTTTCTTTCCAGTCCTGATTCAAGGTCTCCACCTTCTATTCTGAGGTTGTGCCACCAGGTCCTAGACTCTTCCTCCGTAGGAAACATCCTATCAACCTCCATTCTATCTGGGCCTGTGAATATCTGATAGGATTCAATGAGACTGTACCCCATTCTTCGAAACTCCACTGAGAACAGGTCCTGGGCCATGAAACGCTCCTCAGACACTAAAGACTTGGCCTCCACAGCCGCTCATGGCAACAGATTCCACGGATTTGCCACCCTCTGACTAAAGTAATTTCTCTGCCTCTCAGTTCTAAGTGGACGTCTTTCAATCCTGAAGTCGTGCCCTCTTGTCCTAGACTCCCCTTCCATGGGAAATAACTTTGCCATATCTAATCAGTTCAGGCCTTTTAACATTCGGAATGTTTCTATGAGATCCCCCTCATTCTCCCAAACTCCAGGGAATACAGCCCAAGAGCTGCCAGATATTCCTCATACAGTAACCCTTTCATTCCTGGAATCATTCTCTGACTCTTCTCTGAACCCTCTCCAATGTCAGCATATCCTTTCTAAAATAAGGAGCCCAAAACTGCACACAATACTCCAAGTGTGGTCTCACGAGTGTCTTATAGAGCCTCAACATCACAGCCCTGCTCTTATTTTCTATACCTCTAGAAATGAACACCAACATTGCATTTGCCTTCTTCACCACAGACTCAACCTGGAGGTTAACCCAAGGACTCCCAAGTCCCTTTGCATCTCTGCATTTTGAATTCTCTCCCAATCTAAATAATAGTCTGTCTGTTTATTTCTTCCACCAAAGTGCATGACCATACATTTTCTAACATTGTATTTCATTTGCCACTTCTTTGCCCATTCCCCTAAACTATCTAAGTCTCTCTGCAGGCTCTCTGTTTCCTCAACACTACCCGCTCCTCCACCTATCTATGTATCATCGGCAAATTTAGCCACAAATCCATTAATACCATAGTCCAAATCATCGACATACATCATAAAAAGCAACGGTCCCAACACCCGTCCCCTGTGGAACTCCAGTGGTAACCAGCAGCCAGCCAGAATAGGATCCCTTTATTCCCACTCTCTATTTTCTGTCGACGAGCCAATGCTCCACCCATGATAGTAACTTCCCTGTAATTGCATGGGCTTTTATCTTGCTAAGCAGCCTCACGTGCAGCACCTTGTCAAATCCTTCTGAAAATCCAAGTACACCACATCTACTACATCTCCTTTGTCTACCCTGCTTGTAATTTCCTCAAAGAATTGCAGTAGATTTGTCAGGCAGGATTTTCCTTTCAGGAAACCATGCTGGCTTTGCCCGATCTTGTCGTGTGCCTCCAGGCACTCTGAGGAGCCCAAAACTGTTCACAATACTCCAAGTGCAATCTGACAAGTGTCTCAGCATTACTACCTAGCTTTTATATTCTAGTGCTGTCGGAATGAATGCCATCATTATTGTCAACAGAGTTAAACAACAGGGATTCAGACCCTTTGGCTCAACATGCCCATGATGACCCAGAAGTCTGTCCATCACTTTTACTGCATTCAGCAGTCTCTTAGGGTCTGCTGTACATTGGAAAGATCAAATACAGATTGTGTGTTCCCTCTGCAAAACACATCCATTCTGTCAGCAAGAGTAATCCTGAGCTTCCTGACACCTTTTCCTCCAGTTCCCATCTCCACTTTGAGCTCCTCTGTCTTTGATCTTCACTCTTACAATGAAAATGAAATAGATTAGAGAGCATGTGTTATAACGAGAAATTGGACAAACTTGGGTTGCTTTCTCTGGAGCAGTGGAGGCTGAGAGGAGATCTGATAGAGATTTATAAGACTGTGAGAAGCTTACATGGAGTAGAAAGACAGTACCTTTTTCCCAGGGTCGAAATGTCTAATACCAGACAGCATGCACTTAAGGTGAGAGGGGGTAATTTCAGAGGAGATATGAGGAGCAAGGTTTTTACACGGAGATTGCTGGGTGCTGGGAATGCACTGCCTGGGGTGGTGGGAGGGGCAAAAAAATATGAGGGATTTTTAAGAGACAATTACACAGACACATGAACGTAAGGAAAATAGACGTTGTGTAGGCAAAAGGGATTAGTTTAGTAGTTCACTTGATTACTAACTTATTTGGTTCGGCTCAACATTGTGGGCTGTACTGTTCTATATTCTACGTTTAAAGAGAGCCAACATAAGGTTGAGAAATGGAACCTCACCCTCCTTCTCGATAATTGCAACCCTTGGGACTGAGAATCTGAATCAGGCTTATTATCACTGACATATTTTGTGAAGTTTGTTGTTCTGCGGCAGCAGTACAGTGCATAGCATAAAAATTACAATAAGATAGAAGAGAAACAAGTTGTGCAAAAAGCAGACAGCAAAATAGTGAGGTGGTGTTCACGGGTTCAAGGACCGTTCATAAATCTGGTGGCGGAGGGGAAGAAACTGTATCTAAAATGTTGAGTGTGTGTCTTCAGGCTCCTGTACCTCCTCCCTGAAGGTAGCAATGAGAGGGTAAGTCCTAGGTGATTGGGGGTCCTTAATGACGGGTACCACCTTCCTGAGACATCACCTTTTGAAGATGTCCTCGATGCTGGGGAGGCCGGTGCCCATGATGAAGCTGGCTGAGTTTACAACTTTCTGCAGCTTTTTCCGATCCTGTGCAGAATCCCCTCCACACCAGATGGTGATGCAACCAATCAGAATGCTCTCCATGGTGGATATGCTCTCTGCAGAAATTTGCTAGAGTCTTTGGCGACATATCCAATCTTCTCAAACTAATAAAATATAGCTGCTGTCATGCCTTCTTCATAATTGCATCAATATGTTGGGTCCAGGATAGATCTTCAGAGATGTTACACCTAGGAACTTGAAGCTGCTCACCCTTTCCACTGCTGACCCTTCTCCTGATATCCTCTTCCGGAAGTCCACAATCAGTTCCTTGGTCTTACCAACACTGAGTGCAAGGCTGTTGTTGACTTGAAGTTGGATTCAACAGTTTCAGGTAAGCTGCTTAGAGCAATACACATAAAATTCTGGAGGAACTTAGCATGTCAGGCAGCACCTCTGGAGAGGAATAAATCATTGGCATTTTGGCCCGAGTCCCTTCATCAGATTTATTTCATCGGCCCAAAATGCCAACTGTTTATTCCCACCCCACCCCCCCACAAATACCGTCTGACCTGCTGAGCTCCTCCAGCATTTTGTGTGTGTTCCCCAAGATTTCCAGCATCTGTAGAATCTCTTTTGTCTCAGGCAACCTGCCTTTCCTGTTTGAACCAGTTTTAGATAGGTGAGGAGAATGGGCAAAGAGTTGGTGAATGATCCGTAGCAAAACAACAAATTTCATGGGTTCATTGTCCTTTCAGAAATTGGATGGCAGAGGGGAAGAAGCTGTTCCTGAAACGTTGAGTATGTGTCTTCTGAAACCTGTACCTCCTTCCTGATGGTAGCAATGAGAAGAGGGCATGTCCTGAGTGCTGGGGTCCTTCATGATAGATGTTGCCTTTCTGAGACATCACCTTTTGAAGATGCCCTCGATGCTGGGGAGGCTAGTGCCCATGATGGAACTGGCTAAATTTACAACACTCTGCAACTTTTTCCGATCCTGTGCAGTGGTCCCACCATACCAGACAGTGATGTAACCAGTTAGAATGCGCTCCACAGTACATCTGTACAAATTTGTGAGTGTCTTTGGTGACGTACCCAGTCTCCTCAAACTCAGAATCGGAATCAGGTTTAATATCACTGGCATTTGTCATGGCTTGCACATTTTGTGGCAGCAGTACAATGAAATACATAATGACGGAGGAAAAAACTGTGAATTACAGTAAGTATGTAATATAGATTACAATTATATATATATATATATATTAAATAAGTAGCGCAAAAATAGAAATAAAAAAGTAGTGAGGTAATGTTCATTGATTCAATTTCCATTCAGAAATCTGATGGCAGAGGGGAAGAAGCTGTTCCTGAATCATTGAGTGTGTGTCTTCAGGCTCCTGTAGCTCCTCGCTGATGATACCGATGAGAACAAGGCATGACCTGGGTGATGGGGGTCCTTAATAATGGACGCCACCTTTTTCTGTCATTGCACCTTGAAGATGTCCTGGATACTATGAAGGCTAGAGCTCATGATGGAGCTGATGAAGTTTACAACTCTCTGCAGCTTACTTCAATCCTGTGCAATAGCCCTTTCATCTCCCCCACATGGAGCCAAGTTACATCTGCAGAAAGAAATATAGCCACTGTCATGCCTTCTTTGGAGCAGCATCAATACATTGGATCCAGGTTAGAATCTCTGAGATATTGATACCTAGGATCTTGAAATTGCTCAGTCTTTCCACTTCTGACCCCTCTATGCATACTATGCATACCTCTCTACGCTATGTGTTCCCTCATCTTACCCTTTCTGAAGTCCAGAATCAATTCCTTGGTCTTACTGGCATTTAGTGCAAGGTTGTTGTTATGACACACTCAAACAGCTGATTTATCTCGCTCCTTTACGCCTTCTTGTCACCCCCTGAAATTCTGCCAACAATAGTTCTGCTGCCGGCAAATTTATAGATGGTGTCTGATCAGTGCGCGAGCGTAGAGAGTAGAGCAGTGGTCTAAGCACGCATCCTTGAGGTGAGCCAGTGTTGATTGTCAGCGAGGAGGAGATGTTATTTCCAATCCGCTCAGAGACGGCTAGAGCTTTTTCTTCTATTTCTCCCTTTCTATCCCATCTTTCTAAATTTCAATCCTTCTCTCGCCATTCTTGCTTTCCTTCTTTTCCCTCATCCCTAAGTAAGAAGCTGGTCAGCTGGTCAGGGAACATCACTGCAATGCTTCATAACCGGAAACAATCTCCCTACATCTGTCACCACCGTTCTGCCTCACTCACTCTGAAGTTCCAGCTCATTCAAGAGATTCTGAGGGTTAATGTGTGAGAGAGTTTGAAGGCTCTGGGCCTGTACTTATTGGAGTTTAGAAGAAATGGGGGCCAGGGTGGGGGTGTGGGAGGGAGTCTCATTGAAGCCTATCGAATATTGCAAGGCCTCAATAGAATGGATGTGGAGAGGATGCTTCCTATAATGTGTGAGCCTAGGACCAGAGGACACATCCTCAGAATAGATGGACGTCCATTTAGAATAGAGATGAGGAAGAATTCCTTTAGCCCGAGGGTGGTGAATTTGTGGAATTCATTAGCACAGCTGCTGTGGAGGCCATGTCATTCAGTATACATAGGGAGACTGTTTTTGGAGGTTGATAGATTCTGGATTAGTCAGGGTCTCAAAGGTTATGGGAAGACGGCAGGAGAATGGAGATGAGAGGGATTATAATTCAGCTATGATGGAATGGCAGAGCAGACTCGATGGGCTAAATGATCTAATTCTGCTCCTATGTCTTATGGTGTTATGGAAATCTGGAGTAACACACACAAAATGCTAGAGGAACTCAGTAGGTCAGGCTCATGCATAGAGGGGAGCAAAGACTCGACATTTCAGGCTGAGACCCTTCAAGGAAAAGGGTAGAAGCCAGAATAAAATGGTGGGAGGAATACAAACTGGCAGGTGATAGGTGAACGCAGGTGAGGAGAGGGAAGAAGCTGGGAGGTGTTAGGTGGAAGAGTTAAAGGGCTGACATAACAGAAATGTGATAGGAGAGTGTGGTTTTCGGCTTTTATTTCAGATTTTCAGCATCTGCAGTGCTTGCCCTTTCATTTTGGCATCTTTATTCCATTTCCCTCTTTCCCCTCAGGGGCAGAAGGATCCACTGACAGGAGGCGGGATTGGGAGCCTGTGACGAGCACGGGAAATTTACACGGATGCTGCCAGGACTTGAGGATCTGAGTTATAGGGAAAGGTTGGGACTTTATTTCCTGGGGTGTAGGAGAATGAGGGGAGATTTGATAAAGATATACAAAATGATGAGAGGTATAGATAGAGTAAATGTAAACAGCTTTTTCCACTGAGCTTGGGTGAAACTAGAACTAGAAGCCAAGGGTTAAGGGTGAAAGGTGAAATGTTTAAGGGGAACCTGGGGGAATTTCTTCACTCAGAGGGAAGTGAGAGTGTGGAACAAGCTGCCAGTGGGAGTGGTGGATACTGGTTCAATTGGAACATTGTATGAGAAACTCTGATTGGTATATGAATGAGAAAGGGATGGAGATCTATGGCCCAGGTGAAAATAATTGGGATGGGACGTGGCAAAAAAAAAGCAGGACGAAGGGTCTCAGCCCGAAACGTCAACTGTATTCTTTTCCATAGATGCTGCCTGGCCTGCAGAGTTCCTCCAACATTTTGTGTGTGTAGCATAGACTAGATGGTCTGAAGGGCCCCTTTCTGTGTTGTAGTGCTCGATGACTCTGTGACAAAGCACGTTCTCCATGAATTGACCGGATTAGTTTAAATGGTCAAGTAGATTGCTCACTGTCCCTCATTCAAATCTTTAGAGAATTTGTTTTTCTCTCCTTTCTTTTTGCTCCTATTTCTCCCTCCCTCTCTCCTTCTTTTGCTCTTTCATAGCAGTCTGTGCAAATGCTGGCATCCTGAGGAAATGCGGAAAGTGCTGACAGAGTAGGAGGTCAGGTAGCACCTGGGATATGAAGGAAGAGATTAATGCTACAGGGCGCACTGCTGATAAATCGACCTGTCTTTCAGTAACGGAGACCTAGAAAAGGGAATGCCGGAGTAGGACTCTTCAGAAACAGTGGCAGACACAAGGAAACAGCTGCACTTAGATCAGAGATGCTCAGGCAGTTTGGAAAGGCAGGAGGCTTCTTGGCTTAGTCTGGTACTCTCCGTAAACCCTGCTGCCCCTCTCTGTCCCCTACCGGTCAAGATACCACTGAGCTGCAAAGTCCAC
This sequence comes from Mobula hypostoma, assembly GCF_963921235.1. Lineage (NCBI taxonomy): Eukaryota > Metazoa > Chordata > Chondrichthyes > Myliobatiformes > Myliobatidae > Mobula > Mobula hypostoma. Next base: position 3,344,805 of record NC_086105.1, on the reverse strand, counting down.
TGAGGTTGATTTTTAGGTTTGTAGCCCCCATAGCTTTGTTGCAATCAACATATGTGACAACACCTGCAGGTTGCTATAACACCATAGTACATACGAACAGAATTAGGCCATTCAGCCCATCAAGTCTTCTCCACCATTCCATCACGACTGAATTATTTTCCTTCTCAACCCCATTTTCTTGCCTTCTCCCTGTAACCTTTGACACTGAATGCACAACATGTTGAACCTTGAAGTGGATGGGCTACAGCAGAAGACGACCGTGGTCATATCAGTGGCCGCTTGACTAGGTACCTGAACCTGAATCTGAATCTGAATCTGAATCAGAATCAGACACTATTTGACCCAAACACCTTTCGGTGTTTAATGATTTTATTTCAAATCTGAAACATCAGCAATAATTCTGCCTTTTAGTTCAAGCCTGGTTCCTTAAAGTTGTTATAGACCATGGGGGCGGTATAATGGGGATAAGCTCCCATTTCCTACTAAATGCTCCCAATGGCGTGCATCTCAAATAGCCTCTGGTAACCAAGTTCATCTCCTGGCCTTCACATGTGGCTTAGCTACTAAGCCCAGTGGAATCACTCCTATTGAAAGAGAAGGGGAAAAAACAGATTACTGGTGCTGTAAAACCAGTCGCTTTGGGCAGGTGAGACTCGTCAGCCGTGGTTGCAGCTTATCAAGGAGAAGGAAAACTCTGATCTCAAACCTCCACTGCCCTGCGGCTATACTCACTCATAGGAAAGGGAATAAACCCTGAGGAAAAGTTCAGAGCCGGAGTCTCTTGGGCAGTTCAACACTGACAGGCAACTCCTGCAATGCCGCTGGTACCAAACTGTATCGGTCTCTGCTGCCCTTTTGGATTCATCAGCTGCGTGGAGAGGGGGAGCCGGCTGCCTGGGCAATGGCTTGCTCTCCATATCGAACTGCCCAGGCTTGTGTACTGGCTCTGGACAACTAGGACACAAAATCCATGGTTGACCCTCACCCTGACCGAAGGAGGGCCTCAGTGATTGCCTCCTACAGGAACAGAAATCCAAAACCACTGAAATCCATACACCCTGCACGCTTACTGTGACTGGATCTGATCATTTCACTACAATATTAACTCTGCAATCCCCATCATTTAACCGTGCAATACTAATTAAGTTCTCACCAGCAATTAGTAGACTTGTTCAATCTTGCCTCTTTGTTTAACTGTTGAGAAATTTCGAAGTGTTTGTGCATTGACCTTCCAGCTACAAGTCTGTCCTAGAAGCAGGGATGTTTCAGAAAAAGCCAGGGTTGCTAGGCAGAGAATGGAGAGGTTTAGAACAGAGCCCAGTCAACACAACAACATGGTCAGGACAGGAGGTTGGAGGTGATTGTTGTCAGCAGGCTGTGGCTGATGGTTTTCTAGGCAGAGAGCAGTGCAGAGAATGGAGAGGTTTAAAACAGAGCCCAGTCAACACAACGACACAGTCAGGACGGGAGCTCGGAGGTGACTGTGCCTAACAGCATGCAAGTGTAAACTGCTGAGTTGGTTTATTGTTGTCACTTAGAAGTCATAGAACACCACATCACAGAAAGCAGGCCCTTTGTCCCCTTTAGTCTGTGATGAACTGTTATTCTGCCTACAACCATCAACCTTCCCCCTGACCGCAGCCCTCCACCCCCGGCCGCAGCCCTCCATACCTCTCCCATCCATGCACTAATCCCAATGTCTCTTAAATGATGAAACTGAACTCACATCCGCCACTTCTGTTCCAGACTCTCGCCACGCTCTGAGTGAAGACATTTCCCCTCAGATTCCCCTTAAACAGTTCACATTTCACCCTTAACCCATGACCTCTAGTTCTACTCAGCCAACCTCAGTGGAGGACAATGTTCCGAGGTCCAGTGAAAAATTTGTTTTGCATGCAATCCATACAGATCATCGCACCACATTAGTATGATGAGATAGAAGGAGAGAAAAGGCTGCAGACTAGAGTGTAACAGCTACAGAGAAAGTGCAGTGCAGGTCGACAATAAGATGCATAATGAGGTAGCTGTAAGCTCTGGACTCCATCTTATCATACCAGAGAGCCATTCACTAGTCTGATAACAGTGGGTAGAAGCTGGTACGTGCTTTCAAGCTTTTACAGTACAATGTTGAAGTGGTGGTTATTGTCATAAAATAGAATACTACAGCACAGGACAAACAATTGTGATCATAATGTTATGCTAACCTTTTAACCTACTCTAAGATCTACGGTTTATAACCCTTCCCTCCTATATAATCCATTATTTTTCTGTTACCCATGTGAAGAGGTTCTTCAATGCTCCTAGTGTATCTGTCTGGCAGCATGTCACATGCACCCGCCACTCTCTGTGTAAAAAACCTTCCTCTGACATCCCCACTATACTTTCTTCCAATCACCTTAAAATCATGCCCCCTTGTATTAGCCTTTTCTCCACTAGGAAAAAGTCTCTGGCTGTCCTTCACCTCTCATCTTCCTTCACGCTAAAGAGAAAAGCCCTCGCTTGCTCAACCTGTCTTCACAGGTCATGTTCCAGCACAGTGTTCAGTGAGGGTGCTCCCCTACAGTCGCATACTGTACTTATTTAAGAGAGAATATTCTACCACTGAAAGCCATCCAGATGAAACACACACAGCTCATTGCTGGGATGAAGGAGTTCTCCTTTCATCAGCAGTGTTCCTTGGAGCATTGATATATGAGGGGTGACCTTAGTGAAACATATCAGACCTTCAGGAGGCTAGGTGGGGAAATGTGGAGGTGGGAGAATCTCGAACCAGGGGACACAGTTACAAGAAAGGGGATGGAGACACAAAGGCCCTGCCAAAGGTGGAACTACATTACACCCTCTCCCAGCCCATCCTCCTCTTACTGGTGTAGGTCGTTGACCACCCACAGACCAGAAGAACAAAGGAGCAGAATTAGGCCATTTAGCCCATTAAGGATGCTCCACCATCCATCATGTCTGATTTATTTTTCTCCTCAACTCCATTCTCCTCCCTTCTCCCCTTAACTAATCAAGAACCTATGAATCTCCACTTTAAATTCAGCCAATGACTTGGCTTCCACAACCACAGATTCACTACACTCTAGCTAAAGAAATTCCTCCTCTTCTCTGTTCTAAAGGATGGCTCTCTATTCTGTGGCTGTGCCATCTGGTTCTAGACTCTTCCGCTACAGGAAACATCCTCACCACATCCAGTCTGTCTGTGCCTCTGGTCCTAGATGCCCCCACTACAGGAAGCAACTTCTAAGTCCACTCTATCTAGGCCTTTCAATATTCGATGGGCTTCAATGAGATACCCCACTCATTCTTTTAAACAGATGCAAGTGCAGGCCCAGGGCCATCCAATGCTCCTGATATGTTAACCCTTTCCTTCCTGGGATCATTCTCATGGACTTTCTCTGGGCCCTCTCCAGTACCAGCACATCCTTTCATAAATAAGGGGACCAGAACTGCTCACAATATTCCATGTGTGGTCTGGTCAATGCCTTTTGCCTTCTCCCCATAACCTTTGACGCCCTTATTAATCAGGAACCTATCAGCCTCCGCCTTAAATATACCCAGTGACTTGACCTCCACGGCCGTCTGTGGCAAAGAATTCCACAGATTCCCCACCCCCCCACAACCCCTACACCTTACCTGGCGGCCACGATGCTCGGGCAACAAGCAGGGGGTGTGCTGTGGCCGCTCTTGCCTCGTCGAAGTGGGACGATCCCAGTACTGGTCCTGAATCTGGGCCCCTCTGCACCCAGGGATACGGCCGTGCGAATCCCCCTCGGGCCCCTGTCTGGCTGATCTGGGGGAGTCGGAGAGAAGTGACGGCCATCCCGTCGAAGTTCTGCCTGTCAACACAGCGGCAGAGAGAACTCACCAGAGCTGTGTACTGGGTTGCCGCAGTAACCCTTTTCATCACAGGCAGACTCAGAGAAGCTGAAATTGCCCCAAACACAATGGGTGTCAGATCGCTTTACCTGCCTTTGTTTTATACATTAATACCCAGGTAATTACAGAGGATTACAGAATTAAAATAATCTTCTCAGTTACACACAGAAAATGCTGGAGAATTTCAGCAGGCGAGGCAGCATTTATAGAAATAAATAAACAGCTGCCATTCCAGCCGAGGGTTGTTTCTCTGTTACGTGCTAGTCATAGAGTCAGAGTATCATAGAGAACTACCGTACAGAAACAAGACCTTCGGCCCATCTAGTCCATGCCAAACTATTATGTTGCCTAGTCCCAACAACATGGGCAATAGACCTACATAGCTCTCCCATCAATGTAATTATCCAAACTTCTCTTAAATATTGAAATTAAATCCACATCACCACTTCTGCTGGAAGCTTGTTCCACATTCATACCACCCTTTGAGAGAAGAAGTTCCCCCTCAGGTTCCTCTTAAACAATTCACCTTATCACCCTTAACCTATGACCTCTAGTTCTAGTCTCATCCAATCACAGTGGACAAATCTGCTTGTGTCTGCCCTGCCTGTTTCCCTCTTATAACCCGGTTTAAACCTATTGGCCAATCAGAAGAGACTATGAAGAAATACTCGTTGGTCTCTGACCTCACTCTCCAGCCCTGACAGTCAGGAACCACTGTAACCAGGTATGTGTCTCCCGCGTCTTTCAAACCGAACTTAGATCCCTGTCTCAGATCCCCTACATTGTCTCTGATCACATCCTCTCCCAAGTGTTGGCACTGTCATTCTTAAACTGTTTTGTGTATGGTGGAATGCACAAAAATCTTCAAGGTAAATTAGGAGAATAAGGGGAGATTTGATAGACCATAAGACATAGGAGCAGAATAAGGCCATTCGGCCCATCGAGTCTGCACTGCATTTCCATCATGGCTGATTTATTATCCCTCCCAACCCATATAGAGGTATACAAAATTATGAGGGAATAGTGTGAACGAAAGTGTTTTCCTCTCAGTTTGGATGAGATGCAAGGTGAAATATTTAAGAAGAACATGAAGGGGAACTTCTTTACCCAGAAGATGGTGAGACTGTGGAATGAGCTGCCAGAAGAAGCAGTAGATGTGAATTCAATTGTAACATGCAAGAGAAGTTTGGATAAGTACATAGATGGGAGGGGTTTGGTCTGGGTGCAGGTTGATGGGAGTAGGCAGATAATAGGGTGGGGATGGACTAGATGGGCCGAAAGGCCTGTTTCTGTACTGTAGTGCTTTATGGCTCCATGAATCTATCTGGCAAAGCCAACAAGTTGTTGTGAGAGAGGCATTACATTTAACAAATTAACTGTATTTCTTTGAAGTTTAAGTTTAAGTTTATTGTCATGGGATACATACCCAGGGTATATGTAGGTGCAATGAAAATTAATTTTTTGCAGCAGTAGCACAGAACATTACAAAAATAAATTAACATAAAGTTCAATTAACATAAATTATAGATTACTTACACAGCAAAATAAACATAACAGCATCAATGCAAGTTGAGAGAAAAAGAAAAGAAATATAGTCAAAAGTTTGTGTTGAGGTTTTTCAAGTTGGTTCAAGAATCACAAAGTTCAAAGTTCAAAGTAATTTTTTTGTCAAAGTACATGTATGCCACCATATACAACCCTGAGATTCATTTTTGTGTGGGTGTACTCAATAATTTGTTTGTTGCAAGGGAAGTTGACTGTGGAAAGTAAGGAAGTATTGGTTTACTGACATATGATATTGGTGGGGTCATACCTGGTGTACTCGCTATGGTTTTGGTCATAGGGTCAGTCATGGAACACTACAGCACAGAAGCAGGCCCTTTGACCCATCTAGTCCATGCTAAACAGTTATTCTGCCTAGTCCCATCAACCCACACCTGGACCATACCCCTTCCATCCATGTACCTATCCAAACTTCTCTTAAAAGTTGCAATGAAACCTGCACTCTCACCACCCTGTGAGTGAAGAGGTTCCACCTCGTGTTTCCCTTGAGTAGTTCTCCTTTCACCCTTAACCTTTGACATCTAGTTCTCCTCTCACCCAACCCTCAGTGGAAAACAACCAGTTTGCATCAACTGTATCTACAACCCTCATAATTTTGTATAACCCTATCAAATTTCCCCTCGTTCGTCTTTGCTCCAGGGAGTAAACTCCTAACCCATTCAACCGTTCCCCATAACTCAGGTCATCAAGTCCTGGCAACATCCTTGTAAATTTTCTCTGTACTCTTTCAATCTTATTAATATCCTTCCTGTAGGTTGGTGACCAGAACTACACCCAATCCTCAAATTTGGCCTCACTAATGTCTGCTACAACTCCAACATAACATCCCACCTCCTGAACTCAGTACTCTGAGTTATGAAGGTCAATGGGCCAAAAGCCATCTTTACATCCTTAATCTTATCTACAGGAGGGTGTTCATGCACTGGAAACAGTTCAGGAAAGGTTTGTTAGCCAGGGGTACCTGAAATGAGTGAGCGGTCTCATGAAGCGATGTTGGACAAGTTTGGTTTGCATCCGCTGCAGTCCAGAAAAGTGAGAAGTGACTTGATCGAACAGCCTGGTGGGTCTAAACAAGGCGGATGTTGAGTGAGGTTTACCGTTATTGGAGAATCTATAGCCTGAATCCCAGTTCAAAAATATGCAGGTGGTACATTTACGGCAGAGATGAGTCAAGTTTTCTCTCTCAGAGGGTCGAAAGGCACTTGGTACATAGTTTTGGACTAAGTTTTTCACGGAGTTATACAGCACAGAAAACAGTCCATTCTGCCCAGCTCATCCATGCTAACCACAAGATGCCTAACTCAGCTAATTTCCTTTTCAAATGCAAATGGGCACCATGGTAGCACAGGAGTCAGTGCGGCACCATTACAACTTGCCGTTGGAGTTCCGAATTCAATCCTGATGTTCTCTGTGAGAAGTATGTCTGCTTTTCCCATGTGTGATTCCATTTCCCCCCCACTGTCCAAAGACATATCGGTTAGTAGGTTCATTGGTCCTGTGATTAGGCTAGTGTTAAATCAGCGGGTTACTGGGCAATGTGACTCAGTGGTCTGGAAGGTCCTGTTCCGCTCAGTTTTGCTAAACAAATAATGCCATGCTAAAGGCAGAAGTACTTGAGCAAGAGGGTAAAGGTTTACCCTGGGCAGCTGGGTGCGCAGTAGACTTTATGATCAGGTTAGTCATGAAGTTATTGATGGTGCTGGAACAGACTCTCAATGGGATCGTCGCTGGGTTTGTCTGCTTGTTTCTGACCTGAACATTACTGGTGGGCAGGCATCAGCAGCACGCGACATGGTGTCATCTTGGCACAGTTGAGATCTGCGTTCACGCATGCTCTTAGCAAAATGGATGCTATGGGTCATTGGGGGGGGGGTTAAATTTATGGGACAATCTACAGCTAGGTGCCCTAGTTCAGATTTAGATTCAGATTTATTTATCAGGTGTACATTGAAACATACAGTGAAATGCAGCGTTTGTGTGAACAAACAACACATCCTCAGGGTGTACTGGGGGCAGGTCGGAAGTGTTGCCACACATTCTGGTGCCAGAATAGCACAGCAACACCGGCTCAGTAGAACAACACTGAACCCAACAAGCAACAAAACAACAACAGTGAAACAAACCCATTCCTCTCTCCCACCCACCTAGCCACGCACACGTACACAGTCCTTCAACCACAGGTCAAGCCACCTCTCAGTCTCCAGCCTTCTGTAGACTCATGGATTTGCGGACACTGAATCTTGACTTCCCCAATGGACCAGACATACACCTACACCATAAGACTTAGGAGCACAAACAGGCCATTCTGCCCATTGAGTCTGCTCCACCATTCCATCATGGCTGATTTATTATCCCTCTCAACCTCATTCTCCTGCCTTCACCCCATAACTGTTGACACCCAGACTAATCAAAAGCCTATCAACCTCCATTTTAAATATACTCAAAGATTTGGCCTCCTCAGGCAACTGTGGCAATGAATTCCACAGATTCACTACCCTCTGACTAAACAAATTCCTCCTCACCTCTGTTCTAAAGGGACGCTTCTTGGATTCTGAGGCTGCGTCCTCTGGTCCTAGACTGCCCCATTATTGGACACGTCCTCTCCATGTCCATACAATCTAAGCCTCTATCTATGACAGAGAAAAATCAAATGCTTTCCCCCGGAGGTAAGTTCAACTTACCATCAGAGAATGTATAGAGTGTACAACCTGAAATTCTTACTCTTCACTGACATCCATGAAACAGAAGAAAATAACCCAAAGAATGAAGGGCAAAAATATTAGAATCCCAAAGTTCCCCCTCCCTAGTCTCATGCACAAACAGCAGCAAAAAAATCAACCCTCCCCCTTCACTCCAGCAAAAAGCATCAACCCTCCCCTCACACCAGCAGAAACATCAACCCTCCCTCTCACTCCAGCACAAAGCATCAACCCTCCCTCTCACTCCAGCACAAAGCATCAGCCCTCCACCTCACTCCAGCACAAAGCATCAACCCTCCCCCTCACTCCAGCACAAAGCATCAGCCCTCTCTCTCACTCCAGCACAAACATCAACCCTCCCCCTCACTCCAGCAAAAACATCAACCCTCCCTCTCACTCCAGCACAAACATCAACCCTCCCCCTCACTCCAGCAAAAACATCAACCCTCCCACTCACTCCAGCAAAAACATCAACCCTCCCCCTCACTCCAGCAAAAACATCATCACTCCCCCTCACTCCAGCAAAAACATCAACCCTCCCCCTCACTCCAGCAGAAACATCAACCCTCCCTCTCACTCCAGCACAAACATAACCCTCCCCCTCACTCCAGCAAAAACGTCATCACTCCCCCTCACTCCAGCAAAAACATCAACCCTCCCCCTCACTCTAGCAGAAACATCAACCCTCCCCCTCATTCCAGCAAAAACATCAACCCTCCACCTCACTCCAGCACAAAGCATCAACCCTCCCTCTCACTCCAGCACAAAGCATCAGCCCTCCACCTCACTCCAGCACAAAGCATCAACCCTCCCCCTCACTCCAGCACAAAGCATCAGCCCTCCCTCTCACTCCAGCAAAAACATCAACCCTCCCCCTCACTCCAGCAAAAACATCAACCCTCCCCCTCACTCCAGCAAAAACATCATCACTCCCCCTCACTCCAGCAAAAACATCAACCCTCCCCCTCACTCCAGCAGAAACATCAACCCTCCCTCTCACTCCAGCACAAAGCATCAACCCTCCCTCTCACTCCAGCACAAAGCATCAGCCCTCCACCTCACTCCAGCACAAAGCATCAACCCTCCCCCTCACTCCAGCAAAAAGCATCAACCCTCCCTCTCACTCCAGCAAAAACATCAACCCTCCCCTCACTCCAGCACAAAGCATCAACCCTCCACCTCACTCCAGTAAAAAGCATCAACCCTCTACCTCACTCCAGCAAAAACATCAACCCTCCCCCTCACTCCAGCAAAAACATCATCACTCCCCGTCACTCCAGCAAAAACATCATCCCTCCCCCTCATTCCAGCAAAAACATCAACCGTCCACCTCACTCCAGCACAAAGCATCAACTCTCCCTCTCACTCCAGCACAAAGCATCAACCCTCCCTTTCACTCCAGCACAAAGCATCAACCCTCCCTTTCACTCCAGCACAAAGCATCAGCCCTCCCTCTCACTCCAGCACAAAGCATCAACCCTCCACCTCACTCCAGTAAAAAGCATCAACCCTCCCCCTCACTCCAGCACAAAGCATCAACCCTCCCTCTCACTCCAGTAAAAAGCATCAACCTTCCACCTCATTCCAGTAAAAAGCATCAACCCTCCACCTCACTCCAGCAAAAAGCATCAACCCTCCACCTCACTCCAGCAAAAAGCATCAACCCTCCACCTCACTCCAGCAAAAAGCATCAACCCTCCACCTCACTCCAGCACAAAGCATCAACCCTCCACCTCACTCCAGTAAAAAGCATCAACCCTCCACCTCACTCCAGTAAAAAGCAGCAACCCTCCACCTCACTCCAGCAAAAAACATCAACCCTCTACCTCACTCCAGCTAAAAGCATCAACTCTCCACCTCACTCCAGTAAAAAGCATCAACCCTCCCCTCACTCCATCAAAAGCATGAACCCTCACCCTCACTCCAGCAAAAAGCATCAACCCCCCCCCCCCCACCATGCAAGCAACATCAAAGCCCCCAAGGGGACCATGATCTAAGATCCATCAAAAGCTAGTGTCCGTCACAGCATTTTGACATCATCATTCACTCAAGTTCCCCTGACGCAAGGGCCTTCTTTTGACAACAGTGTACACTGCTGTCTCGATGTTACAATCTTCCGCAGTGCTTTAGTCAACAGCACCGGTGAGGAATTGGGACGTCCACAGGACCTCACCCCAAAGGCGTACGTCTTCCAAGCCGGACCTGGGCATCCTGTAGCTCAGGCCTGCTCAGCAAGTTCTGAGAGTGAGAACTCACAGCCATGAAGAACCGTAGTTTTAGTGCATGGACTCTGGCAGACCCCAGCCACTTTGAAAAGGGGAAAAGAGACATTAAAAGTGAAGAAATTAAACTGTTTCACAGAAGAACTGAAAGAAGTTGCCCTGTTCCGCAAAACCCCTGGCGCCATTTTTCACTTCTCCCATTCCTCATGGACTCATAGAGCACAGAAACAAGCTCTTCAGACCATCTAATACATGCAGGCTAGTCACAAATGGACCCTGACTTGTGCAAAACTGCTTTAGCATAGCCCATTGATGGCATGAATAGACAGTGAGATTTGTGGCAATGGATCTGTTCTGTGGTGATATCAGATTCCAGTGGGTAGAGCACTGTATCCAGTGTATCACTGGGACACATGTTTGGTCCAAAGGAGGTGTTAAAGTGCGGTGGTCACAGTGATGTTTGTGCTGCAGGCAGATGTACGAAAGAAGAAAAGAAACTGATGAAGATCTCGGCCTAAAACGTTGACTGTTTATTCATTTCCATAGATGCTGCCTGACCCGCTGAGTTCCTTCAGCCTTTTGTGTGTGTTGCTCTGGAATTCCAGCATCTGCTGAATCTCTTGTGTTGAAGAAAGATTAGTTTTATTTGTCACAAGTACATTGAAATGCAGAGTGAAAAGATTGTGAAGAGATCTTGAAGTTTGAAGAGATTTGGCATGTCAACAAATACACTCAAAAACTTCTACAGTTGCACGGTGGAGAGCATTCTGACAGGCTGCATCACTGTCTGGTACGGAGGGGCTACTGCACAGGACCAAAAGAAGCTGCAGAAGGTTGTAAATCCAGTCAGCTCCATCTCGGGCACTAGCCTACAAAGTACCCAGGACACCTTCAGGGAATGGTGTCCATTATTAAGGACGTCCATCACGCAGGACATGCACTTTTCTCGCTGTTACCATCAGGTAGGAGGTACAGGAGCCTGAAGGCACACACTCAGCGATTCAGGAACAGCTTCTTCCCCTCTGCCATCCAATTCCTAAATGGACATTGAAGCTTTGGACACTACCTCACTTTTTTTTAAAATATACATTAATTTCTGTTTTTGCACGTTTTTTAAATCTAGTCAATAGACATAATTGATTGACTTGTTTATTAATTATCATTATTTTATTTATTATTTTTTCTCTGCTAGATTATGTATTGCATTGAACTGCTGCTGCTAAGTTAACAAATTTCACGTCACATGCCGGTGATAATAAATCTGGTTCTGATTCTGAAATGCATCTTTTGTGCCAATGATCAGGACAGTCTGAATATGTTCCGCGGGCTGCCTGCAGGCATCTCCATGCTTCCAGCGGTAACCTAGCATGCCCACTACTCACTAACCCCGAACCGTATGTCCTTGAAACCGCGGGGGGGGGGCGCCTGGAGGAAGCCCACATGGTCACAGGGGGAATGTACAAAGTCCTTTCCAGACAACAGCAGGAAGTGAAGCCCCATCACTGATGCTGTAAAACGTTATGCCAGCTGCTACAGTGCACTACCGTGCCATGATGATATGGTTAGGTTCAGACTTGGTCAGGTCAAAGGATGACAGAATCCGTCTCTGCAGCCTGGCATTTTAGATCTCCGCCCCACTCCCAGGTTGATATGAAGGCAAAGTTTGCCAAAGTGCAGTGGGAGACGATGATAGGATAGCAGGAGAGCAGAAGCTGGCATTTAAGGTGATATGGCATCTTTATTAGAATGACTAAATTGCACTGAGAAATAAAGACTACAGAAGAAAGCATCCATCTGCAGCTAACTTGGGAAGTTAAGGATGGTGTAGAATTTGAAAGAAAATGCATGTAATGTTGTGGAGATTAGTGGCTTACCTGGGAATTGGGAAATGTGAGAAGTTAGAAGCAGACGACTGAAAAAAGTAATGAAAATGATTTATGAGAATAGGCTACTAAGAAATTTAACACCAGCCTCTGAGACAGCCTGCTTATATGTAGAAAGGACGAGAGAGGCACTGGTAAAATATCAATCCCTTAAAGAGAATGAAACTGGGGAATTCGTGATTAGGAATAATGAAGTGCCTGGCTTTAAATCTATCCCAGAAATGTCAAAACCTGCAGGAGAGAGAAAGTTGAAATAATATCTATCACCAGAGGAGAAGTGCACCAATCAGAGAAGAGAAGGAATTTCTTTAGCCAGAGTGGTGAATCTGTGGAATTCATTGCCACAGGCAGCTGTGGAGGCCAAATCATTGGGAATATTTAAAACAAAGGTTGATAGGTTCTTGAATAGTCAGGATGCCAAAGATTACAAGGAAAAGGCAGGAGAAGGGGTTGTGAGGGGTAATAAATCACCCAGAATGGAATAACTGAGCAGACTTGATGGGCCAAAGTCTTATGATCTAAAGGCAGGAAAGTTCCCTGGACATGAAAGCTTGCATTCTAGACATTAGGTTTTAGAAGCATCAATAGAGTTAATGGATCCAGATGTGGTGTATTTCCAAAGCTCCCGAGATTTTGGAAAGGTTCTAGCAGATGGGAAAATTGCAAATGTTAACACTGTTATTCAATAAAGGAGTAAGGCTGGGATCTGGAATCTATAAGCCAGTTAAACAGATGTCCATCAAAGGAAAATTACTGGAATCCATTACAAAGGCTCCACCCAGCGCTGGTTAGGCCACATCTGGAGTGTCGCACCCCATTATGGAATCAGAATTACGTCATGGCGCATTGCTATTACAGTGTGGGCTGTTCTAGAGTTTGGAGTTCAATTCTGGCGCCACTCTGTAAGGAGTCTGTGTATGTCTCCCCGTGGAATGTGTGGGTTCTCCGAGTTTCCTCCAACAGTGCAAAGACGTTCCAAGTAGGTTAATTGTAAATTGTCCCGTGATTAGGCTAGGGGTAATCTGGTTTGCCAGGGCTGCTGGAGTGGCGAGACTAGAAGGGCCAAAAGGGTCTACTCTGCACTATATCACTAAATAAATAAATAAATCAGGTTTAATATCACTGGCATATGTGGTGAAGAAAATAGTGAGGTAGTGCTCATGGGTTCCTTGTCCATTCAAAAGTCCGGTGGCGGAGGGGAGGAGCTTCCACAAGTTGGTGCCAATAAGTGGCGACTCTTGCGTGCAGCTCCAGTGGGAATCATCAAATATTCCCAGTTAGGATTAGGAAGAATGTGGAGACCTTGAGAAGGATGCGGAAGAGCTTCACCTGGATGCTGTCTGGTTTAGAGGGTATGAGCTACAAGAAAGGTTGAAGAAGCCTGTGTTGTTTTCTCTGGAGTGGCAGAGGCTGGGGAAGACCTGATCAAAGTTTATAAAATTATGTGAGGCATAGATAGATAATGCAGGACAATTTTTTATTTTTTATGGAGGCATTTATGACAGAGGTGTTTAAGAGCCTCTAAGACAGGCCACATGCATGTGGAATTGTGATATCATAGCCGCTAGTGAGACTTGGTTGCAGGAAGGGATGTCCACATTAATGGGATTATATTATAGACCAACCAATCGTTGGATTTAGAGGAGCAAATTTGTAGAGACAGATAGTATGCAAGAGTGGGAGGGATCCTTAGCTATGCTGGGTGTTTTCCCAAAGCAGCGGTAAATGGAGGTAGAAGTGAGGCTGGTTTTCATGAGAGACTGGCTGTGCCTACAGCTGTCTGTGATTTCATGCGGTCTCAGGCAGAGCAGCTGTCCTATTGACCAGGCATGAATCTGGATAGCAACATACATCAAAGTTGCTGGTGAACGCAGCAGGCCAGGCAGCATCTATAGGAAGAGGCGCAGTCGACGTTTCAGGCCGAGACCCTTCGTCAGGACTAACTGAAGGACTAACTCTCTTCCTTCAGTTAGTCCTGACGAAGGGAAGGGTCTCGGCCTGAAACGTCGACTGCGCCTCTTCCTATAGATGCTGCCTGGCCTGCTGCATTCACCAGCAACTTTGATGTATGTTGCTTGAATTTCCAGCATCTGCAGAATTCCTGTTGTTTATGAATCTGGATAGGATGTTTTCTATGGTGCACCTGTAACAATTGGTGAGAGACATTGGCAACAGGCAGAGTGCTTTACCATACATTTCCCAACGCTGTATTCCATCTGCCACTTTTTTGTCCATTTTTCTAATTTGTCAAAGTCCTGCTGCGATCACATTGCTTCCTCAGCACTACCTACCCCTCCACCTATCTTTGTATCATCCACAAACTTTGCCACAAAGCCATCAATTCCATTATCCAAATCATTGACAAACAATGTGAGAAGTAGCGGTCGTAATACTGACCCCCTCTTTCAATGAGATCCCTCCCCCTTTCTTCTAAACTCCAGCAAGTACAACTGATTTATTTTTAGAGATACAGAGTGGACTCGGCCGTCCCGGCCTTTCGAGCCACACCACCTAGCAATCCCACAGTTTAACCCACGCCTAATCACGGGACAATTTACAACGACCAATTACCTACCAATCAGTATGTCTTTGGAATATGCAAGGAAACCGGAGCACCCGGAGGAAATCACGGGGAAAATATAGAGACTCCTTATATGCAGTGACAGGAATTGAACCCAGGTCACTGGTACTGTAAAGCATTGTGCTAACTACTATGCTACCATGCTGCCCCAACTTTGCCAATATCTAGTGGATCCCCCGTCACCCGAAATAAAGAATTGACCTTTTGATAAGAAGGGGAGTTCCACCATTAATCTCTCTCCCATGCTGACATAACCAACAGCCTCTTGCCAGCCCCCTTCACTGCATCTGTCTCTCTGCTCTCTGAGCTCTCAGATCTCCTGCATGAACTGACAGAGGTGATTATTGGAAGCATTTTCTCCAGCATAAATTAATTAATAGCTTAATTATGATTGATTTAAGCCTGACCCCAGATGAAAGGTTGAGAGATTTGAAACGTAACCACAAGATTAATTAAATGTTCCCTTGCTATAAATAAAAGTTGAAATGAATTAGTGACGTGTGAATTGTTTTAGAATTTCCAAATTTAATAAAACACCCTTCTTGAACCTTTTTCTTATGGTTCCGTCCAAAACAATTAAATCCTCTTCAAACGTGCTATTTAGAAAACATCAGCACGGCGGGGTAGAGGTTTACCGGATGGAGCATACACTATGTGGCCACTTTATTAGGTACATCTGTACACCTGCTCGTTAATGCAAATACCTAATCAGCTAATCATGTGGCAGCAACTCAATGCATAAAAGCATGTGGACATGGTCAAGAGGTTCAATTGTTGTTCAAACATCAGAATGAGGATGAAATGTGATCTAAGTGACTTTGACTATGGAATGATTGTAGGTCCCAGTCCGGCTGGTTTGAGTATCTCAGATACTGCTAATCTCCTGAGATTTTCATGCACAACATTTCCAGAGTTTGCAGAGAATGGTGCGCAAAAAAAAAATCTAGTGGGGGGGGCAGTCCAGTGGGCAAAAACGCCTTGTTAATGGCAGAGCTCAGAGGAGAATGGCCAGACTGGTTCAAGCTGACAGGAGGGTGACAGTAACTCAAATAACCATGCGTTACAACAGTGGTGTGCAGAGGAGCGTCTCTGAATGCACAACATGTCAAGCTTTGAAGAGGATGGGCTACAGCAGCAGAAGACCACAAACATACACTTAGTGGTTGCTTTATTGGGCACAGGAGATCCCTAATAAATAGCCACTGAGAGTAGATCCCAAATGAAGTTGTTGATGAATTGTATCAATAATTATATCAATGACTGCGGATACTGGAATACTGAAATAAAAATCGAAAATGCTGGAAGTATTCTGCAGGTCAGGCAGCATCTGTGGGGAAAGAGAGTTACGTTTCAGGTCAAAATTAAGAGATTTTAAACAAAGGTGATTATAAGTTTCAGGTAAGGGCAAATGACTTGGTTTATGTCATTTTTCATTATGATAAAATTATGAGATGGACACATAATGTGGACAGCCAGAGTCTTTTTCCCAGGATGGAAATGTCAGATATTATAGAGTACATCTTTAATATTATGGGGGTGTTAGGCCTACTTCCACTCACATCTCCCAGCCTGCACACACAGTCACCTCCCAGTCCCCACCCAGCTGATAGGATTCACCTGCCACTCATTCCAGACTTGTCACCTGCAGCCTATTTAACCCACAGACCTTGTTTACTCATTGAACCAGCTGACCATAATCAGTTGCTCTGAACTTTCCCTCTCCCTGCCTGAAGTTTACTTTGTTGCCTGTTGTGTTTAGTTTCTGTTCTCTCTTGTTTTGTGGCTCCACATGGCTTGGTATTTTGTAGTCTAATAATAAGGTTATTGTTCACTGCTGTATCGTCTCTGCTGCTCTGCTCTTGGCTCAAGCCCCCTTTACACTTCCTGACAAGGGGAGGAGGTTTGAGTTTAAAAGAGATATGTAAGGCATTTTTGTCCACACAGAGATAGATGGGTTCCTGCAACAGATTACCAGGGGTGATAGTGGTAACAGATACGACAATGGTGTTTAAATGGCATTTATGTAGACAACGTGAATATACAAGGATTGGAGGGATATGAAACATGTCAAAGTTCATGCATGTTACAATACACTGGACAAACCTGAAATTCATTTTCTTGCAGGGATTCACAGAACTACAAAGAAACACCATGGTATCAATGAAAAGCTGCACCCAGCAGGATGGATAATAACCAATCTGCAGAAAAACATCTGTGCCAATACAAAAAGAAAGAGAGAAAAATAAATAATAAATACACATGCAATAAGTATTGAGCACATGAGATGCAGAGTCCTTGGAAGTGAGTCTATAAGCCCAGAGGGAACACTCAGTGCTGGGGTTGGATGAAGTTGAGTGAAGTTGCCCTTCTGGTTTAAGAGCAGCACACACACAATACTGGAGGAGCTCAGCAGGCCAGGCAGCATCTATGGAAAAAAGTACATTTGACACTTCAGGCCAGTTCGGCTCGAACCATCGACTGTACTTTTTTTCCACAGATGCTGCCAGGCCTGCTGAGTTCCTCCAGGATTTTGTGTGTGTTGTTCGGATTCCCAGCATCTGCAGATTCTCTCTTGTTTGTGAGTTGACTTCTGGTTCAGGAGCCTGATAATTGAGGGATAATAACTGTTCCTGAACCTGGTGTTGGGGTCCTCAAGCTCCTGTACCTTCTTCCTGATAGCAGCAGAGAGAAGAGAGTATGGCTTGATTGGTGGGGGCCCTTGATGATGGATGCTGACAGGAAGGCACAGACATTGTGGGACAAAGGGGCTGCATTTCACTATTCAGTGTTAGACTATAAGACCATAAGAGATAGGAGCAGATTCGGCCATTCGGCCCATCAAGTCTGTTCTGCCATTTCATCATGGCTGATTTATTATCCCCATTGTTCTATCTTCTCCCCATGACTTTTGACACCCTGACTAATCAAGAACCTATCAACCTCCGCTTTAAATACTGTATACCCAATTACTTGGCCTCCACAGACTCACCTCCCCTTCTTAAATCTGTTCTCAATGGACATCCCTCTATTCTGTGGCTGTGTCCTCTAGACCTAGACTCTTCCACCATATGTTCGATGAATTCGACCGCAACCGTAACATTGTTTCTGCGAAACCTCTTTCGATAGGCTGTTCCGCGCACGAGGGGCCGAGTGGCCGCCTTGTGATGCTGTGCAGTGGATGCCTGCAGGCAGCAGTGATGGGGTGGTATGCCACGGGTCCGGGTCCGTGCCTGAGTGGGTGTGAAGTCTCTGGGCGTGGAGCGGGAGTTGGCCACATCGCAGCTGGCCAGCGGCCAGATCTGCCGGTCGGTTCCACCACGTGAACGCAGCCGGGCTGAAACGTTGCACAAGTTTGAGGGAGATTGGGAGTCACTCGGATCCGCAGCCTGCTGCGATCGGCAGGTATGGGCTTGGACGGGCTCCTGGGACAAGCATGTGGAGCGCTGTCCGCCCTGCTGGTGCTGAACATCGGAGTCCGGCTCTCGGCGTCAACCCGCTGCCGGCCGGCGGCTCTCTCGACTCAAAGGGCTACAGGGCAAGGGGCGCTAACGTGGGGCAGCTGCAGTCGGTGGGGGAGACCCTGCCTCTGACCGAAAGTCCACCCGCAGGAAGACCTGGAGGCTCGCCGCTAACCGGACAAGGTACGAAAATAATCCGCGAGAGTGAAAGAGAAACGGGGCGGGGTGGGGGGAGAGATGGCGATGGGGTCAGTGAAATGAACAAAGGTGTGCATGTGTGTGCGTGGGAGAGACAGAGAGAGATGGGGAAAGGGGAAAAGAAACGACGATGGGTCAAAGAAAGAACAAAGATGCGTGTGTGGGGGGAATCTCAGGGAGAGCGAGAAAAATATAAAGAGATAAGGGTGGACTGTGACGGGGAAAGGAGAGAGGATTAAGAGAGGCAGAGGAGGAAGCGAGAGACAAAATATATAAAAGGAGAGAGAGACAGAAATGAACGAAGGATGTGGAATGGGGAGAGGGAGAGATGGAGAAAGGAATGCAGAGGAGAGAAGAACAAAGGGAAGGTGGCAGGCGAGAAGGAGACAGGACTGACCAGCAGAGGGAATGGACAACACATGGGAACAAGTGAGAGGGAGCAATAAAGACGGAGACAAGAGGGGAAGAGCTGTGAATAGTGAAGAGCGGGGTACACTGAGGTAGGGGATGAGGGAAAAAAGAAAATAGATGTGTTTGGAGAAAGAGACTGAGAGACAGAGAAGAGCAGGGAAGAAATACACTGACAACCAGAGCTACCTTGGGTTATAAGGCAATCCACAGTGGAGCAGATAATGGAGATGTAATCCTGAACTGTGCGCTGAAGTTTAATTGCATCCTGTCACTAAATAAGCATTCCCAAAGACTGTGGAGGGCGGCGGGAGAACCTGCCTGCATGGAACCACTTCACAACGTAGCTCAATCGCTCACTCCCATCAATTACTGAAGCAAAGACTTTTCAAAGCATAGTACATATGAGCAGAATTGGGCGACTCAGCCCATTGAGTAATTGGCCAGGTGTTAGTGAGCTTGCGAAATACTCTAGTTTTGTGCTATATCCTGGAGAAAGACTCACAGTGAATGCTTTGCTAAGTACTACTCACTGGTGGTAACCACACATTATTTATGTGGAAGAAAGCAGCTTCACTGCCTGTAGCTACCTCAAAGTTCAAAGTAAATTTATTATCAAAGTGCATATGTGTCACCATCCACAACCCTGAGATTTATTTTCTTGCGAACATTCATAGTAAATACAAAGACACAAAAATAATAATAAAGATTAATAATAAATTGCTGTGACTAGTGGAGTGCCGCAGGGATCGGTGCTGGGTCCATTGCTGTTTGGCATCTATATTAATGATGTGGATGATAATGTGGTTAAATGGGTCAGCAAATTTGCGGATGACACCAAGACTGGTGCGTAGTGGACAGTGAGGAAGGCTGTCATGGCTTGCAGTGGGATTTGGACCAGCTGGAAAAATGGGCTGAAAAATGGCAGATGGAATTTATTGCAGACAAGTGCAAGGTTTTGCTCTTCAGTAGGACCAACCAGGGTAGGTCTTACACAGTGAATGGTAGGGCACTAAGGAGTGCGGTAGAACAAAGGGATCTGGGAATACAGGTCTATAATTCAGTAAAGGTGGTGTCACAGGTAGATGGGGTCATAAAGAAAGCTTTTGGCACATTAGCCTTCATAAATCAAAGTACTGAGTACAGGAGACGGGATGTTATGTTGAAGTTGTATAAGACATTGGTGATGCCTAATTTGGAGTATTGAGTGAAGTTTTGGTCACCTACCTACAGGAAAGATGTAAATAAGGTTGAAAGAGTACAGAGAAAATTTACAAGGATGTTGCCTGGTCTGGAGGATCTGAGTTGTAAGGAAAGATTGAATAGTTTAGGACTTTATTCCTCAGAACATAGAAGATTAAGAGTAGATGTGATAGAGAATTATGAGAATACAAAATTATGAGGGGTATAGATAGAGTAAATGCAGGCAGGCTTTTTCCACTGAGGTTAGGTGGGACTGCAACCAGAGGTCATGTGTTAAGGGTGAAAGGTGAGAAGTTTAAGGGGAGCATGAGGAGAAACCTCTTCATTCAGACGGTCGGGAGAGTGTAATGAGCTGCCAGCACAAGTGGTGCATGTGAGCTGGATTTCAATGTTTAAGTGGTTTGTACAGGTACATGGATGGTAGGGGTATGGAGGGCTATGGGTCTGGTGCAGGTCCATGGGAATAGGCATGGTTCAGCATGGACTAGATGGGTTGAAGGGCCTGTTTCTATGCTGTACTTTTCTATGACCCTATGATAATAAATAAGCAATAAATACTGAGAACATGAGAAGAAGAGTCCTTGAAGGTGAGCCCATGGGTTCAGTGTAGGTATAGGTGGGAACATTTCAAGTGTTGTGGTGTGTGCTGTTGAGTGAAATTATCCACTCTGGTTCAAGAGCCTGATGGTTGGGGAGTAATAACTGTTCCTGAACCTGGTGATGCAGGTCCTGAGTCTCCTCCCCTCCTTCCTGATGGCAGCAGTGAGAAACGAGCATGGCTTG
Organism: Mobula hypostoma; assembly: GCF_963921235.1. NCBI lineage: Eukaryota > Metazoa > Chordata > Chondrichthyes > Myliobatiformes > Myliobatidae > Mobula > Mobula hypostoma. Next base: position 3,323,928 of record NC_086105.1, on the reverse strand, counting down.
GATGGTGGGGGTCCGTGACGATGGATGCTGCTTTCCTGTGACAGTGCTCCTTGTAGATGGTGAATTTGATGTGGTGTCAGTTTGTGGTGAGGTTTCTGGATGACTGGATTATCACTGTTACAGATGGGAGAATTGATTGTTCCATTTTAGCTTTATGGTGGGGCTCACAAACCCGGCAGTAGTGATTTAAACCCCGTGCTAGTGTGGCAAAAGATCAGAGTTTCGGAGTGGTTTCAGCAAAGGAAGAAAAGTCGATGTTTTGGGCCAAGACCCCTCATCGGAACTTGATGAAGGATCTCAGTCCAAAACATTAACTGTTTATTCCTTTTCATGGAAGCTGCCTGATCTGTTGAGTTCCTCCAGCATTTTGTGTGTGTTACTCTGGATTTCCAGCATCTGCGGAACATATACACATATATATATATTGATTTGATCTAAATGAGGTCACCATTGCAGATCCTAGGTCTTCATTGTCCAGTGTACCTCAGTTAGCATCCCCTCTGCTTTCTCACTCATTTCATCCTCACCTTCTGTCTTTTCCTTGCCTTTATGCCAGCATCTTTTAGAAACATAGAACACTGCAGCACAGAAACAGGCCCTTCGGCCCATCTAGTCCATGCAGATCTATCCTATAGAGACATAGAATACTACAGCACAGAAACAGGCCCTTCAGCCCATCTAGTCCATGCAGAACTATTAATCTGCCTAGTCCCGTTGACTTGCACCTGGATCATAGCCTTCCATACACTTCCGTTTCATGTAGCTGTCCAAATTTCTCTTAAGTGTTGAAATCAAAACTATGTCCACCACTTCCGCTAGCAGCTCATTCTACACTCTGAGTAAGGAAGTTCCTCCTCATGTTCCCCTTAAACATTTCACATGTCACTCTTAATCCATGACTTCTAGTTCGAGACTCACTCAACCTCAGTGGAAAAAGCTTGCTTGCATTTTCCCAATCTATACTCTTCATAACTTTATATACCTTTATCAAATCGCCCCTCGTTCTTCTATACTCCAAGGAATAAAGTCCTAATCGATTCAGTCTTTCCCTGTAACTGAGGTACTCAAGCCCCAGTGTCTGTTGAGGACACACGTACCATGCCTGACCTTTCTTGTGTGTTAATTGTACCCTCACGGAGTTCACCAGTCCCCCAATGGAATCATTCCTCGCTTTGTCCATTTCAGTCACACCCAGGAGTGTGGGTTCATTCTTCCATCTCACCACCTCCCTTGAGTTTTCTTCAGGGGTCAACCCTTCAGAAGGTACAACAAGCATAAACACAAGAGATTCTGCAGATGCTGAAAATCCAGAGTAACACACAAAATGCTGGGGACCTCAACAAGTCAGGCAACATCTATGGAGAGGAATTCTGCTGACTCCTTTCATAACCTTTGATACCCTGACTAATCAAGAACCTCTCGACCTCTGCTTTAAATATACCCAAAGACTTGACCTCCACAGCCGCCTCTGGCAATGAATTCCACAGATTCACCACCCTCTGGCTAAAGAAGTTCCTCCTTTCCTCCATTCTAAATTGACGATCCTCTGTTCTGAGTCTGTGCCCTCTGGTCCTAGACTCCCTCACTACTGGAAACATGTTTTCCACATTTACTCTGTCTGGGCATTTCAATATTCAATAGGTTTCAATGAGATCTTCCTACATTCTTATAAACTTCTTTGAACACAGGCCCAGAGCCAACAAAACAGTCCTCATACATTAACCCTTTCATTTCCAGAATAATTCTCGTAAAATCCTCTGGACCCTCTCCAATTCTGGAGGACTTAGGCTGAGAAACTTGTATCCACTAAGTAGAAAGCTGAAAAGCAGGTCCTCCAGTGTAGTAATCTCCAGATTGCTGCCTGTACCATGCACCAGTGAGGGTATGCTTGGCTGAGGAATAGATGCAGGGGGCAGGGATTCAGATTTTGGGAACAGTGGGGAAGGTAGTACTTATACAAAAAAGACAGCTTACACCTGAACTCGAGGGGGATCAATATCCTTGTGGACAGGTTTGCTAGAGCTGTTGGGGAGGTTTTAATCTAGTTTGCCAGGGAGATGGGAAACAGAGCGATAGGGCAGAGGATAGGGCAGTTGGTGTACAGGTTGATGCAGCGTGTCGAGAGTCTGTGAGGAGAGATAGGCAGTTGATAGAGCAAAATTGCTGTCGGGATAGGTTGAAGTGTGTCCATTTTAAGGCAAGAAGTATCAGGAAAAAGGGTGATGAACTTAGAGCATGGATCAGTACATGGAACTATGATGTTGTGACCATTACAGAGACTGACTGTCACAAGGGTAGGAATGGACGTGGGATGTGCCAGGGTTAAGATGTCTCTAAATGAGTAGGGAGGGAGGGAAGAGAGGTGCAGAAGTGATCAGGAATAGTATCACAGTTGCAGAAAGGGTGAACACTTCGGAAAGATAAAAGTTTTAGTGAGAATAAGCCAGCCTCTTCAATCTCTCCCTTTATAAAGCCTCTATTCCTGGCAACATCCTGGTAAAACTCTTCTTCCATCTTTGTAAAGCTACCATGTCCTTCTGTAGTGTGGTGACCAGGATCTGACCTGAGACCACGTCCTTCCGTAGTGTGGAGACCAGGATCTGACCTGGGATCATGTCCTTCTGTAGTGTGGTGACCAGGATCTGTCTGGCCTTGGACCATGTACTTCTGTAGTGTGGAGACCAGGATCTGACCTGGGATCATGTCCTTCTGTAGTGTGGTGGTCAGGATCTGACCTGGGATCATGTCCTTCTGTAGTGTAAAGACCAGGATCTGACCTGGGACCATTCCTTCTGTAGTGTGGTGATCAGGATCTGACCTGGGATCATGTCCTTCTGTAGTGTGGAGACCAGGATCTGTCTGTCCTTGGACCATGTCCTTCTGTAAGGTGGAGACCAGGATCTGACCTGGGACTAACACACAGTGTCATTACAAAGAAGGAATAGCAGTGGCTCCACTTTCTTAAAGTGTTGTGTGGATTCACCATGTCATTTAAAACTTTGACAAACTTCTTTAGATGCACAGTGGAGAGTATCATAACTGGTTGCCTCATGGCCTGATATGCCCTTGAATGAAAAATCCTACAAAAGTTATGAACACAGCCCACATCCATCACAGAAAAGCCCTCCACACCATTGAGCACAACTACAAGGAGCACTGTCACAAGAAAGCAGCACCAGTCAATGACCACCACCATCTAGGCCATGCTCTCTTCTCACTACTGCCATCAGGAAGAAGGTACAGGAGCCTCAGGACCCTCATACCAGGTTCAGGAACAGTTATTACCCCTCAACCATCAGGATCATGAATGGGTGTGGATAACTTCAATCACCCCAGCACTGAACTGATCCCACAACCTACAGACTCACTTTCGAGTCTGCTACTCATGTTCAAAATCAGAATATATATGCTGAGTGTGTGTATGTATGTATGTTTATGTATGGCAATGAGAAGAGGGCATGTCCTGGGTGCTGGGTGTTCTCAGTATTATATATTTGCTTACTCATTTATTATCATTATGATTTTTTTTGTATTTGTCTTCTGCTCATTGATTTTTTGTCCGTCTTGCTTTTGCGTAGTTCTTCATTGATTCTTTGTTCTTTTGTGCAAAAAAAATTAATCCCAGGATAGTATATGGTGACATATATACTCAGTGGTCACTTTATTGGGTATTTCCTGCACTAATAAAGTTGTCACGGAGTGTATGTTCGTAGTTTTCTGCTGCTGTAGCCCATCCACTTCAAGATTTGATGTGTTGTGCATTCAGAGATGCTCTTCTGCACACCACTGTTGTAACATGTAGTTATTTGAGTTACTGTCACCTTCCTGTCAGCTTGAATTAGACTGGCCATTTTCCTCTCACCTCTCTCTTTAGCAAGGCATTTTCACCCACAGAACTGTCGCTCACTGGATTTTTTGTTTTTCACACAATTCTCTGTAAACTCTTGAGACTGTTGTGCATAAAAATCCCAGGAATCAGCAGTTCTGATATAGTCAAACCACCCCATATGGCACCAGCAATCATTCTACGATCAAAGTCTTCCCTCTTCTGATGTTTGGTCTGAAAAACCGAGCCTCTTGACCATGTCGGCATGCTTTTATGCTTTGAGCTGCTGCCACATGATTGGCTGATTAGAAATGTGCATTAACGAGCAGGTGCACTGAATCAAGTGACTGAGTGTATCTGCGACAAGCATCAATGATTCCAGTAGTGATCTCTTTAGTTACAGACTCACAGTCAGTAAAACACTACAAAGTACAAAATTCAATGTTCAATGTAAATGTATTATCGAACTGTCTATATGTCACAATATACAAACCTGAGATTCGTTTTCTTGCGGGCATACTCAGCAAATCACAGAAATATTATAGAATCAATGAAAGACCACACCCAAACAACCAGTGTGCAAAAGACAACAAGCTGTGCAAGTACAAGATAAAAAACTATAATAATTAATAAACAATAAATATCGAGGACATAAGATAAGGAGTCCTTGAAAGTGTGTCCATAGGTTGTGGGAACCGTTCAGCAGTGGAGTGAGTTATCCCTGCTGGTTGAGTGAAGCTATCCCCACTGGTTCAAGACTCTGATGGCTCAGGAGCAGTAAGTGTTGTAGGTGGTGTGGGTCCTAAGGTTCCTCTACCTACTTCCCGACGGCAGCAGCGAGAAGAGAGCATGGCCTGGAGAAGTGAGCACAGAATAACTCTCCACCTGCTATCACCAATCTATTTGTGGATTTAGTTTATCAACACACCTTGGATCGCATATGCCCTAAGCAGCTGGACCATGTGGGATTTTGTCAAGTTTTTTGCAAAAGTCACCGTAAATAATATCTGCTACCTGTCTTCATAAATTTTCTGAGCTGCCTCCTCAAACACATCAATCAGGATTGACATCACTGGCATATGTCATGAAATCTGTCGCTTTGCAACAACAGTACATTGCAATTCGTAATAATAAAAAAACCTATGAAGTGCAATATATAGTGAGGTATTCATTCAGAAATCTGATGGTGGAGAGAATGAATCTGTTCCTGAAATGTTGAGTGTGTGTCTTTAGGCTCCTGTACCTCCTGCTCAATGGTAGCAATGAGAAGAGGGAAAGTTTTGGGTCATGAAGATCCTTAATGATAGACACTGCCTCTTGACCCGTCACCTTTTAAAGATGTCCTGGACGCTGGGGAGGCTGGTGCTTACGATGGAGCTGACTGAGTTTACAATTTTCTGCAGTGGAAATCCTGATTCACTGGTTTCATTGAGCTTTTGTGGAGAGAACTGATGCAGGCAGGGTGCTGACCATTGTCTATACAGACTTTGGTCTGACATGGTACAATGATCCAAAAGATTAAAGCTGGTGTGACTCAGGGTGAGCTGGTTTAAACCAAAATAGGTGTAGTCTGAGCAGGCAGAGAGTAGGAGTGGAAGGACATTTTTCCCATTTTAAATCTATGACTGATGATTTTCCACAGGGATCGATGCTGGGACTTTAGCAAATCACACAGATGTACAGTGGAGAGCATTCTGACTGGTTGCATCACTGCCTGGTACGGAGGTGATTGGAAAAAGCTGCAGAAAGTTCAGAAAGCTGGAAACTCAATCACTAGCCTCCCCAGCATTGAGGACACAGACACACACACACACATACACATACACACACACACACACATTATATATAATTATAATTTGTAGTCTACTTTATGTTTTTGTACTGTGCTGCTGGTGTTGTGAAACAAATTTCACGACATATGTCAGTGATGATAAATCTGATTATGATTTCTGCTGTTGTTGATATGTATCAATGATCAATAACTGTGAATATTGGAGGTAATATGATTAGTAAGTTTGTGGATGACGTAAAATTTGATGATGTTGCGGAAGGGTGTCTCAGGCTGCTGACAAGTCCAAAGGAGATGCATTTTCAGTAGGCAAATAGGAGGTTGACACGGTAGGGTACGAAGTAATGTCAGTGAATGGAGAGATCCAGTGGTTCAGTTCCACAGTTACCTGAATGGAGAGATCCAGTGGTTCAGTTCCACAGTTACCTGAAAGGGGCAACACAGGTAGATAGGGTGTTGAAGAATGCTAATCCTTCCAGATGAGGGAATATTTTCCAGACATTTTATCCACCAACATACTTCCATTTGCACGCTCTGATCTTTAATTCACTCCATCCAACATGTCTAAAGGGCTGTTAGAAATGGTGCTTTTCCTTCCTGGTTTGGTATCTGTGAGAATTCTTCTCTAAATAAAAAAAATATTTATTTGCACTGTTGGAATCATAAGACTATAAGATATAGGAGCAGAATTAGGCTATGTGAAATCAAGCCAGCTCCACCATTCCATCATGGCTGATCCATTTCCCTCTCAGCCCCAATCTCCTGCTTTCTCCCCATATCCTTCATGCCCTGACCAATCAAGAATCTATCAACCTCTGCCCTAAATATACATAAAGACTTGGTCTCCACAGCCACCTGTGACAATGAATTCCACAGATTCATCACTCTCTGGCTTAAGAAATTCCTCCTCATCTCTGTTCTAAAAAGACTTCCCTCTTTTCTGAGGCTGTGCCCTCTGATCTTAAAGTCCCCCACCATAGGAAACATCCTCTCCACGCACACTCTATCGAGGCTTTTGAACGTCTATATCTGGTGATTCTAGCACATCCTCTTCTATACTGGTGAAACCCAACATAGATTGGGGGACTGTTTCGTCGAGCATTTTCACACCGTCCACTAAACAAGGTGAGATTTGCTGGTGACCATCTATTTCAATTCAATGTCCCGCTCCCATTCTAATATGTCTTCTCTACTGCCACAATGAGGCCATATTCAGGATGAAGATGCAACACCTTATGTTCCATCTGGGTAGCTACCAACCTAATGGCATGAATATCAATTTCCTTAACTTCAGGTATTGGGGTGCCACAGTAGCATAGTGGTTAACATAACACTATTACAGCTCAGGGTGCAGCGTTCAGAGTTTAGTTTCAGCACCATTTGTAAGGAGTTTGTACATTCCTTCTCGTGTGGGTGTCCACCAATTGCCCTGGTTTCCTCCCACAGTCCAAAGACATCCCTGTTAGAGGTTAGTTAATTGGTCATTGTAAATTGTCCAGTGATTAGACTAGGGTTAAATAGATGGGTTGCTAGGCAGCACAGCCCATTGAGCCAGAAAGGCTAGAGGAGTGGAGGATTGCAAAAGAAAGGAAATTATAGGCCAGTTAGCCTAACCTCAGTGGTTGGATTAAGGATTACGTTTTGAAGTACTTGGAGACTAATGGTAAAATAAATCAAAGTCAGCATAGTTTCTGTAAAGGTAAATCTTGCCTGACAGATCTGTTAGACTTCTTTGAGGAAGTATCAAGCAGGATGGTCAAAGTAGAGGCAGTAGATGTTACTTACTTGGATTTTCAGAAGGCATTTGGTAAGGTGCCACGCAGAGTAAAACCCTAAGGTGCTACAGGGAAGATACTGGCATGGATAGGGGAATGGCTGACAGGCAGGAGGCTACAACTGGGCTTTCTCTGGGTGGCTGCCAGTGACTCAGAGGTCAGTATTGGAACAAATACTTTTCAATGACTTGGATAATGGAATTGATGGCTTTGTGGCTAAGTTTGCGGATGATATGAAGATAGGTGGAGGGGTAGGTAGTGCTGAGGAAGCAATGCGATTGCAGCAGGACTTAGACAAATTGGAAGAATGGGCAAAAAAGTGGCAGATGGAATACAGAGTTGGGAAATGTATGATAATGTATTTTGGTAAGAGGAACAATAGTACGGACTATTATCTAAATGAAAAGAAGGTTCAAACATCAGAGGTGCAGAGGGACTTAAGAGTCCTCATGAAAGACCCCCAGAGGGTTAATTTACAGGCTGAGTCTGTGGTAAAGAAGGCAAATGCAATGTTTGCATTCATTTCAGGGAGAATAGAATATAAAAGCAAAGAGATAATGTTCAGACTTTTTAAGACATCAGTCAGGCCACACTTGGAGTATTGTCAACAGTTTTGGGCACCATATCTTAGAAAGGATGTGTTGTCATTGGAGAGAGTCCAGACGAGGTTCATGAGGATGATTCCAGGAATGAAGGGGTTAACATATGAGGAGCATTTGGCAGCTTTGGGCCTGTACTCACTGGAATTTAGAAGAATGCGAGCATCTCATTGAAACCTACTGAATGTTGAAAGGACGAGATAGGGTGGATGTGGAGAGGATGTTTCCTACGGTGGGGGTATCCAGAACTTGAGGGCACAAGCTCAAGATTGAGGGGTGACCCTTTATAAACAGAGGTAAGGAGGAATTTTTTTTAAGCCAGTAAGTAGTAGATCTGTGGAATGCTCTGCCACAGACTGCAGTGGAGGCCAAGTCAATGGGTATGTTTAAGGCGGAAGTTGATAGTTTCCTGATCAGTCAGGGCATCAAAGGATATGGCAAGAAGGCAGATGTATGGGGTTGAGTGAGATCTGGGATCGGCCATGATGGAATGGAAGAGCAGATTCAATGGGCTGAATGGACTAATTCTGCTCCTATGTCTTATAGTCTTATAATCTACGGGCCTGTTCTTCACTGCATCTCTCAATAAAAAATAAAATAAAATAACTTCTCTCCACTTCCCCTTCCTTCTTTTTCCATTCCCCAATCTGTCTCCCATTCTTACCCCATCTCTTCTACTCATCTGCTTATCACCTCTCTTTGAAGCCCCACTCCCTTCCTTTTCTCCCATCGCTCTCTACTCCTGATGGAGGGTCTCAGCCCAAAGTGCCGACTGCTTACTCTTTCCATTAATGCTGGTTGGCCTGCTGACTTCCTACAGGATTTTGTGTGTTACTTGGACTTTCAGCATCTGCAGATTTTCTCTTGTTTGTCACTCCCCTCTTTCATCAGATTTCTTCTTCTTCAGCTCTTTAGCTTTTCCACCTATCACCTCCCAGCTCTCATTGCATCCCCCTCCCCCCTTCACCTGGTCTCACCTATCGTCTGTCACCTGGTACTTCTCCACCCCCCTCCCCCTTCACCTGGTCTCACCTATCGTCTGTCACCTGGTACTTCTCCACCCCCCTCCCCCTTCACCTGGTCTCACCTATCGTCTGTCACCTGGTACTTCTCCACCCCGCCCCCCACCTTCTTCTTCTGGATTCTTCCCTTTTCCTTTCCAGTCCTAATGAAGATTCTTGGACTGTTTATTCCCCTCCATAGACAGCATCTGACTTGCTGAGCGTTATTTTTATATTGCTTTAAAGAATTCTCTCAGGCACCAAACCAGAGAGGAAAATCACCGTTTCTAACTGTCCTTTGGACACGTTACAATGTAGAGCTCTATCATGGGCACTAGCCTTCTTAGCAACAAGGACTTCTTCAAAAAACAAACCTGTTAAGGACAGCCACTCCTAGGACATGCCCTCTCCTCATTACTACCATCTGGGAGGAGGTACAGGAACCTGAAGACCCAACTCTACATTTCAGGAGCAGCCCCTTCCCCACCACCATCAGATTTCTGAACAGTCCAGTAAACAATGAACACTGCCTCACTTTTTTTACTCTCGTTTTGCAGTACCTACTTAATTTAGCACACAAAATGGTGGATGAACTTGGCAGGTCAGACAGCATCTATGGAAATGAACAAGCTCTCAACTTTTTGGGCTGGAGAGGAAGGGAGAAGACTTCAGAATAGCATTTTAATTCTGATTCCCATTCCCATTCTGACACGTCACTCTGTGGCCTCCTCTTGTGCCCAGATGAGGCCACCCTCAAGCTGGGGGAGCACAACTTCCAGTTTAAAAATATGACCTCCTTGTCCCTTCTTCCTCGATTCCCCACTCTGGCCTTTTACCTCTTCTCACCTGCCTATTACCATCCCCTGGGTCTCATCCTCCTCCCCTTTCTGCTATGGTCTACTCTCCTCTCCTTTCAGATTCCATCTTCTCCAGCCTTTTACCTTTCCCACCCACCTGGCTTCACCTATCACCTTCCAGCTAGTCTTCATTCCCTTCCCCTCCCCACCTTTTTATTCTGGCATTTTGTCCCTTCCTTTTTGCCACAAAACATCAACTGTTCATTTATTTCCGTAGATGCTGCCTGACCTGCTGAGTTTCTCCAGCATTGTGTGTGTTGCTCTGGATTTCCAGCATCTGCAGAATTTCTCATGTTTATTATTTAACTTAATTTTTTTCTTATTGTGATTTGTGGTATTTTTATATATTGCACTGTGCTGCTCTTGCAAAACAACATATATATCTATGTAAACACGAGGAATTCTGCAGATGCTGGAAATTCAAGCAACACACATCAAAGTTGCTGGTGAACGCAGCAGGCCCGGCAGCATCTCTAGGAAGAGATACAGTCGACGTTTCAGTCGGCCCGAAACGTCGACTGTACCTCTTCCTAGAGATGCTGCCTGGCCTGCTGCGTTCACCAGCAACTTTGATGTGTGTTGCATATATATCTATGTATAAGCTATCTGAATACAATGTATAGATATAGATATATGCATATAGATAAATGTACATGTATGTATATGTGTGTATATATGTACGTGTGTGTGTGTGTGTGTATATATATATAATAATTTATTGTATATTTATTGTATTGCACTGTAGTGCTGCCTCAAAACAACTTTCACAACATATGCCAGTGATAATAATCCTGCTTCTGAATGGGATTCTGAAATCAGGAGTGGAACATTCAAATGAAACTGTGGTGGTGGATAAAATGTGAGAAAATAAACATTTTGTTGTTTGATCAGAAACAGATTTTTGGAGAGTTTATATCTTGGTTGTCAGTGTATCAGTTTAGGGGTGCAGAGTGGTTATGCAGCAAATGAGAAAGCCCACACACCTCATGCAACACAATGTGATATTTTTGGCATTTATTTTAGTGAGAGATGGTTCATAAATACCAGGCTTCTGGAGAAGGTGCTAATTTCTGCAGACTGCACCACAGGAGGCTGCGAGCAGCCGAGCAATTAGGGGGTCACGTGTAGCAAATTCTGGAGTTGCACCGTTAACTGTTGTATGTTCAGAACATCCAAATCCCAGTCAGCTTTTTTATCACCGACGTATATTTTGAAATGTGTTGTTTTGCATCAGCAGTACAGTGCGACACATTATATATATGAAGCACCTTCAATTACTCCAAAAGACTGAGGTTTGGTAAAATACTGAAAGGCTTTTATTCGCTGTACAATATGACCTCCACAGTGAGTGTCTGCCCCCGGACTGAGGGGGAGGGGCAAGGCGAACACCTTTATACAGGACTCTGTGGGAGGAGCCACAGGGGCAGTCAGCAAAGGGGTGTGTTCAGACAGGTAACCGAGTTACAACATATATACATGGCTCACCACATTCACCCCTCCTTTTCTTTTTAAAAAGCGTCTCGCGAGGTGAAGTGACTGACAATATTTACAACAAGTATATTTATAGATATTTTATATTTATCCTTTAATTGTTCAAATGACATCAATATACCTCGTTCAAAACAATCTCCTATAAATTTAATCCCTTTTTGGTACCAATTATATAAAAGTTGATTGTCCATTGTAAAAGGAATAAGTCTGTTTTGAAACAAAGGTCTTTTGTTACTTTCTTCTGTTATTTTCAATTAAGGGCTTACTTAAAAGGTAAACTGGGTCAAACAATGTTTTTGCCAAAACCTAATGAAATTGAAATTTTAATTCAAAAAGGGAAAATTAAAAAATTTATTTCTTGTATGTATAATTTGATTCAAGAACAGACAATTAAACAAGGAACCCATAAATCAAAGCAAAAATGGGAAACAGATTTGAATATTAATATTGTTGAAACAAATTGGTCAAGACTCTGTCTTGACAGTATGACAAATACAATAAATGTTCGACTTAGATTAGTACAATATAATTTTTTACACCAATTATATATTACACCACAAAAAATAAATAGATTAAATTCAAATCTATCTGATAAATGCTTTCGGTGTAATCAAGAAATTGGTACTTTTTTACATTCTACTTGGTCTTGTTTTAAAATTCAACCCTTTTGGATAAATTTAAGAGTCTTATTGGAACAAATTACTGGAACTCAACTTCCACATAACCCTGTATTATTTCTATTAGGTGATATTGAAGGGATAAAACCAAAACTTAAATTGAATAAATATCAGAAAGAATTTATAAAAATTGCATTGGCAGTAGCTAAGAAGACTATAGCAGTTACTTGGAAATCTGATTCGTATTTAAGTATGGATCGTTGGAATAATGAAATGGCTAGTTCTATTCCACTCGAAAAAATTACTTATAATTTAAGAGATAAATATGTAACATTTTTGAATATTTGGCGCCCTTATTTACAAAAGATAGGATGGCATATTTAAGTGCTCCGATAAAGACCTTGGTCCCTTGGGGAAAGTAACGAATAATTATACCAAATTTATTTTGAATCCCATGGAGCATGTGGAAACCTTCCAACACCCAGGCGGCTCTTTTCTTTTTTCTCTCTTTCTTTCTTTTAGCTAGGACTATATATATGGGGGGGGGGAGAGTTAAGGGGAGGGGGGAGGGTAGATTTTATCTTTTCATGTATTCTTTTTGAAAACAATAAAAATTATATTACAGAAAAAAAAGAAGTATATTTACAGGTTAAGTCTATCAGGCGGTCGAGTCCGTCGCTGTGACCTACGTAGCACCGGCGATGGCGGTTGTGCTGGCTCCGGCCTGACTTCAGGTGCCAGCGCGTTAGGCGTCGGTAATCCCTCGTGCGTGTGCGTCGCGCCCGGTATGGGAGTGTCGTGTGGTGTCTGTATAGGGCTTGGGGTGCACGGTGTCTCGTAGGTACACACATTGGTGGGTACGGGGTCAATAGTCACCACGGAGTGTTCAGGGTAGGGGCCCGGAGCTCCTGCGGACGCCAGGTCGCGGATGGAGACCGTGTCCTCCCGCCCATCAGGTAAAACCACGTAGGCATACTGGTGGTTCGCATGAAGTAAGTGAACCCTCTCGACTATCGGGGAGTATTTATTGCTCCTCGCATGTTTCCGGAGCAGCACTGGCCCCGGGGACGTCAGCCAAGATGGGAGGGTGGTTCCAGTGGTTGATTTTCTGGGAAAAGAAAAGAGCCACTCATGAGGGGTGGCATTGGTGGCTGTGCATGACAGGGAGCGGATGGAGTGGAGTGCCTCGGGAAGGACCTCCTGCCAGCGGGAGACCGGCAGTCCCTTTGACCTGAGGGCTGAGTGTGGCTTTCCACACTGTGCCATTCTCCTTCTCTACCTGTCCATTCCTCCAGGGATTATAGCTCGTGGTCCTACTGGTTGCAATTCCCCTAGCCAGTAGGTATTGGCGCAGCTCGTCACTCATAAACGAGGACCCTCTGTCACTGTGGATATAGCATGGGTATCCGAACAGAGTGAAGAGCTTGCGCAGGGCTTTTATAACTGATGTGGTAGTGGTGTCGGGGCAGGGGATGGCGAAGGGGAACCGCGAGTACTCGTCAATTACGTTAAGAAAGTACACATTGCGGTCGGTGGAGGGAAGGGGGCCCTTAAAGTCAACACTCAGTCGCTCAAAAGGGCGGGTGACCTTGATGAGTGGTGCCTTTTCGGGTCGGTAGAAGTGCGGTTTGCACTCTGCGCAGACTTGGCAGTCCCTGGTCATCATCCTGATCTCCTCAAGGGAGTAAGGCAGGTTCCGGGCTTTCACGAAGTGGAAAAGCCGGGTGACTCCCGGGTGGCAAAGGTCTACATGTAGGGTGTATAGCCGGTCGATCTGCGCGCTGGCGCATGTTCCCCGGGATAGGGCATCGGAGGGCTCGTTGAGCTTCCCAGGCCTGTACATGATGTCATAGTTGTAGGTGGAGAGTTCGATTCTCCACCTCAGAATTTTATCATTTTTGATTTTACTCCGCTGCTGATTATTAAACATGAATGCGACTGAGCACTGGTCAGTTAGCAGGGTGAACCTTTTGCCGGCAAGATAGTGCCTCCAGTGCCTTATAGCTTCCACTATGGCCTGGGCCTCTTTCTCTACCGCAGAGTGCCGAATTTCAGGGCCTTGAAGGGTACGGGAGAAGAACGCCACTGGTCTTCCCGCCTGGTTGAGGGTAGCAGCCAGCGCAAAGTCGGAGGCGTCACTCTCTACTTGGAAGGGAATGGCCTCATCCACCGCATGCATTGCTGCTTTGGCAATGTCCACTTTTATGCGGTTGAAGGCCGCATGGGCCTCGGCAGAGAGGGGGAATGTGGTGGACTTGACCAGGGGGCGGGCCTTGTCTGCATAGTTAGAGACCCATTGGGCGTAATATGAAAAGAAGCCCAGGCACCTTTTGAGGGCTCTGAGGGTATTGGGAAGAGGGAGTTCCAACAAGGGGCGCATACGGTTGTGGTCAGGGCCAATGACTCCATTCTCCATGACACATCCAAGGATTGCAAGTCGGGTGGTCCCAAATACACACTTGTCCTTGTTATAGGTGAGGTTGAAAGATTTGGCCGCTTGAGAAATTTTTGGAGGTTGTTGTCGTGATCCTGCCGTTCGTGACCGCAGATGGTGATGTTATCCAGATATGGGAACGTGGCCTTCAGTTGGCACTGGTCCACCATCCAGTCCATTGCCCTCCGGAAGACAGATACACCATTCGTGACACCGAAGGGGAAGTGATAAAGCCTGCCGTCCGCCTCGAAGGCGGTGTAAGGGCAGTCCTCCCGGCGGATGGGGAGCTGATGGTGAGCGGATTTTAGGTCTATGGTCGAGTACACCTTGTACTGTACTATCTGATTGACCATATCCGCGATGCGGGGTAGAGGGTACGTGTCGAGCTGAGTGAACCTATTGATGGTCGGCCTATAGTCTACTACCATCCTATTCTTCTCCCCGTTCCGAACAACCACCACCTGCGCCCTCCAAGGACTTGTGCTTGCCTCAGTGACCCCCTCCCTGAGCAGCCGCTGCACCTCCGACTTAATGAAGGCTCTGTCCCCCGTGCTGTACCTCCTGCTTTTAGTTGCCACAGGTTTACAGTCGGGGGTCAGGTTGGCGAACAGCGGTGGGGGAGGGATCCTGAGGGTGGAGAGGCCGCAAGTGGTGTCGGTAGTGTGGCAGTTGGCATGATGTTGGGTGGGATGCGCGGGTCGGTGTGTGTGTGTGTGGTCAGTAGCGGGGTACGTGACATATCTCTACAAAACAGGGGATTTATGACAGTAATTGGCGGGAGGGGCCCATCATACTTCATTGTCACGCTTTTCAGGTGGCTCTGGAAGTCCAACCCCAACAGCACAGGGGCACACAGTTGAGGCAAGACCAGTAACGTAAAGTCCCGATATTCTGTGCCCTGCACCACTAGCGTCGCTACACAACCCCCGCGGATGTCTGTTGTATGCGACCTGGAGGCCATGGTGACCCTCCGACTTACCAGCCTTATCATGAGTCCACAATGCTGCACCGTGGCCGGGTGGATAAAACTCTCCGTGCTGCCTGTGTCAAACAGGCAGCTTGTCCTGTGCCCCTCCACCAGGATGTCCATCATTGACCTTGCGAGCTGGTGGGGAGCGCTTTGGTCGACGGTCACCGAAGCCAGGGTGGGGTCGCTGTCTTGGTCCGGCGCGGTGGGGTGCCCCGTGAGCACCCGTTGGTCGTAGGCAGTGGGAGGTGGCGCCGACCAAGATGGCCGCCCCCATGTCTCGCACGTGGTGGCGGCGTGCAGGCAAGATGGCAGCCCCCATGTCTCGCACGTGGTGGCAGTGTGCAGGGAAGATGGCGACCCCCATGTCTCGCACGCGGCACTGCTCGATCCCGCTCGCGGTTTGGACTTACAGACCTTGGCGAAGTGGCCCTTCTTTCCGCAGCTGGAGCAGGTAGCTTGTCGTGCCGGGCAGCGTTTCCGGGGGTGCTTCTCCAGTCCGCAGAAGTAGCACTTCGCGGACTCACGACTGGCGGCAGCGGAGGTCGATTCGCCGGCGGGTTGCGGGGTCTGCGGCACCCACGAGGCCATCGGGGGATCGCGTGCCTGGAGAGCCTCGGAGTTATGCAGAGCGGCCTCCAACGTATCAGCCAGCTCGATCGCCGAACTTAGGGTAAGATCGGCTTTTCCCAGCAGCCGCCGGCGCACGTACACTGACCTGGTCCCCGTGACGAAGGTGTCTCTCACTAGGAGTTCTGCATGCTGCGCCGCCGTCAGCTCCTGGCAATTGCAGGCCCGCACGAGTGTCTGTAGGGCCCGGACAAACTCAGCACTCGATTCCCCGGGGCGTTGTTGCCGTGTCGCTAAGTGATGCCGAGAATAGACGCTGTTTATCAGCCGCAGGTATTGCCTTTTGAGTGCGTTCATTGTGCCGTCGTAGTTCGGCTGGTCTCTGATCAGCAAATAGACCTGTGGACTGACCCTGGAGAGTAGAACTCTGCACTTCGCTACGGGGTCAGTCGCTTTAATCTCCTCTAGATACGCTTTGAAGCAGGCCAGCCGGAGTTCGAAAGCGTTTCCAGCTTCAGGTGTTTGCGGATTGAGGTCTAATTTTTCTGGTCTCAGGGACTGTTCCATGTTTTAAAACGTACAGCGAATAAAATTGAAGCACCTTCAATTACTCCAAAAGACTGAGGTTTGGTAAAATACTGAAAGGCTTTTATTCACTGTACAATACGACCTCCACAGTGAGTGTCTGCCCCCGGACTGAGGGGGAGGGGCAAGGCGAACACCTTTATACAGGACTCTGTGGGAGGAGCCACAGGGGCAGTCAGCAGAGGGGTGTGTCCAGACAGGTAACTGAGTTACAACATATATACATGGTTTACCACAATATACATATAAATGTCTGTGTCTGTGTGTGAGTGTGAGTGTGTGTGTGTGTCTGTCTGTCTGTGTGTGAGTGTGTGTGTGTGTGTGTGTTTAGCCAGCCAGTGGTGTAGTAACATCAGCACCGGACTTCGAGGTGGATGGTTCAAACTTTGAATCCAGCCAGATCGTTGCACGCTTTCCATCCATGCTGGGTTGAGCATCGAGCTAGCATCCCGGCCTTGTAAAAAAACAGACAAATGCTACATAAATCGTAAAAATGTCACCCAACAAGGCAGGAAAATGAACATGAACAACATTTATATAAGTAACACAAACGCAGTGAGGTAGTGTTCGTGGGTTCATGGGCTGATGGTGGAAGAGAAGAAACTGTTTGTAAAATATTGAGTGTGTGGCTTCAGGCTCCTGTAAGCCACCCTGATGGTGGTAACGAGAAAATGGCATGTGAGGGTCATTAAAGATGGATGTAACCTTTCTGAGGCATTGCCTTTTGAAGATGTCCTCAATGGTAGGGAGGCTAGTGCCCATGACAGGACTGCTGAGCTTATAACTCTGCAGCTTTTTCCGATCCTGTGTAGTTCCTCTCCATTACCAAAGAGCCTTGGGAATATTCCTCAGGATAGAAATCAAAGCAATGGCCTTCAGCTGTTTTTGATGCTTCTCCTGTATCTGGTTTGGTCTGGTTTTGCTTGTGATGGTTTTACCAAGTGTTAACACTGGTTACTCCTGTTTGATTTGCTATAATACAAATTTTTCCATTCCGAAACCTGAATGGAAATTTAATTAGCCTGAAATTTAGATAATGTTTTTGAAATACCAATAGATGTAAATTCATATCAAGGATCAAGGATCAACTTTATTTACCATATACATTTACATGTAATAGGAATTTGATGTGACAATGTAGCAAAAATAACATTCAACAATTATAAACATGAGAGATTCTGCAGATGCTGGAAATCCAAAACACACACAAAATGCTGGAGGATCTCAGCAGGTCAGGCATCTTTGGAAATGAATAAACAGTCAACGTTTTGGCTGAGATCCTTCATCAGGATTGGAAAGGAAAGGGGGCAGACACCAGAATAAAACTGTGGGGGGGTAGGGGGGAGAAGAATAGCTAGAAGGTGAAAGGTGAAGCCAGGTGGGTGGGAAAGGTAAAGAGCTGGAGGAAGGAATCTGACAGAGAGTGGAGTTGACCACAGGAGAAAGGGAAGGGGGAGGGGACCCAGGGGACGTGATAAACAGGTGGGAAGAGGTAAGATGTCAGAGTGGGGAATTCAAAGAAGAGGAAAGGGGGAAGGAAATTTTTTACCAAGTAGGAGAAATCAATATTCATGCCATCAGACAGAATATAAGGTGTTTGTTTATTTATCGAGATACAGTGCCGAATACACCCTTCCAGGGCTTCGAGCCACACCACCCAGCAATCCTTTGATTTAATCCTAGTCTAATAATGAGACGATTTACAATGCCCAATTAACCTACCAACCAGTGTGTCTTTGGACTGTGGGAGGAAACTGGAGCACCCGGAGGAAACCCACGCGGTAACGGGAAGAATGTATAAACTCCTTACAGACAACGGTGGGAATTGAACCCGGGTAGCTGGTATTGTAAAACATTGTGCTAACTGCTACGCTACCGTGTGATGGGAATTGAACCCGGGTCACTGGTACTGTAAAGCATTGTGCTGACCACTACACTACTGTGTGATGGGAATTGAACCCGGGTTGCTGGTACTGTAAAGCGTTGTGCTGACCACTACACTACCGTGTGATGGGAATCGAACCCGGGTCACTGGTACTGTAAAACGTTGTGCTGACCACTACACTACTGTGTGATGGGAATTGAACCCGGGTCACTGGTACTGTAAAACATTGTGCTGACCACTACACTACCGTGTGATGGGAATTGAACCCGGGTCGCCTGTACTGTAAAACGTTGTGCTAACCACTACACTACCGTGTGATGGGAATTGAACCCGGGTCGCTGGTACTGTAAAGCGTTGTGCTGACCACTACACTACTGTGCCGCCCTAGAGGATGGCCTCCTCGTGGCACAAGAGGAATTAAAATGTCTGGCCACTGGAAAGTTCCACTTTTGGCAGATGGAGCAGAGGTGCTCGATGAAGCAGTCCCCCAATTTACAAAGATCTCACCAGTGTTGTGGAGGCCACCTCGGGAGCACCGGACCCAAGAGACGACCCCAGCAGATTGGCAGCTGAAGCTTTGCCTCACTGGAAGGACAGTTTGAGGCCCTGAATGGAGGTGAGGGAGGAGGTGAATGGGCTGGTGTAGCACTTCCCCTGCTTGTAGGGACAAGTGCTAGGAGGGAGATTAGTGGGGAGAGACGAACGGACAAGGCAATCACAGAGGAAGTGATCCCTATATAATACAGAGCGGGGAGAGGTAAAAATATGTTTGGTGGTAGGATCCCTTTGAAGATGGCGAAGGTGCGGAGGATGTTGGGCTGGTGTGGTAGGTAAGGACAAGAGGAACTCTATCATTGTTGAGGCAGTGGAAAGATGCAGTGAGCCTGGATGTATGGGAAAGGAGGAGGTGCAAGTGAGAGCAGTGTTATGGTGATGGAAGGGAAGCCCCATACTTTGAAGAAGGAGGATATCTCACATGTCCTGGAAAGGAAAACCTCATCCCGGGACTAGATGCAGCAGAGGTGAAGGATCTGAGACAAGGGGATAGCATTTTCACAGGAGAAGGGTGAGAAGAGATATAGTTAAGATAATCATGGGAATTGGTAGGTTTATAAAAGACGTCAGTCGATAGTTTGTCTCCAGAGATGGAAACAGAGAGATCGAGAAAGGGGAGGGAAGTGTCTAAGATGGACCAAGTGAATTTAAGAGCAGGGTGGAAGTTGGAGGCAAAGTTGATGAAATTGACGAGTTCAGCATGGGTGTAAGAGCAGCACCAATGCAGTCGTCAATGTAGCGGAGGAAGGGCTGGGGAACATTACCGGGAGAGGCTTGGAACATGGACTGTTCTACATAGCCAAAGAAGAATCAGGCATAGCTGGGCCCACGTGAGTGCCCATGGCTACCCCTCAAATCTGGAGAAAGTGGGAGGAGTTGAGAGAGAAATTGTCAAGGGTGAGGACCAGTTCTGTCAGACAGAGGAGGGTGGTGGTGCAGGGGAACTGGTTAGCCGTTCCCCCTTTGGATCTCCAGCCTGCTCCTAATTGCCTGCCCTGTGGAGTGTCTGCAGCATTTTCCGAGGCAATTCCTCAGACTTTGCATAATTGGAATTCAAATTGGTAAATTGATTTATTATTGTCAGATGTACTGAGATACAGTGAAAAACTTAGCTTGTATACCATCCATACAGATCAGATTATTACACAGTGCATTGAGGTAGAACAAGGGAAAACAATAACAGAATGCAGAATTAAGTGTAGCAGCTACAGAGAAAGTGCAGTGCCGGCAGACAATAAAGTACAAGATCATTATGAAGTAGATTTTGGAGTCAAGGGTCCACCTTTTCAGAGTGTAACATTTATAGTCTGATAGCAGTGGGGTAGAAACTGTCCTTGAGCTAGGTGATATGTGCTTTCAGGCTTTTGTATCTTCTGCCCAGTGGGAGAAGGGGAGATGTCGAGGGTGGGTGGGTCTTTGATTATGCTGGCTGCTTTACTGAGGCAGTGAGAGTGTAGACAGAGTCCATGGAGGGGAGGCTTACTGAAGTTTCCATGACTGTGGATTTCAGCTGTAGTATTTCTGAACGGGAATACTTAAAGATTCGCATGAGAGCTGCACGCTGCATCGGGTTTCTGTTTGGCACTACTTATTTAATTGAAACGTACAGGTTTTAATTACTATGTATTGCGATGTACTGCTGCAGCAGAACAACAAATTTCACGACATATGTCGGTGATATTAAACCTGATTCTGATTCTTGCTGTTGATGAGAGAATGAGGGACATGAGTAATATACAAGTTCAGTCTTTATCTTAGCTGCACAATGAAGTCCTCCTTCCTCTCCAACAAGATTCAGATTTATATGTCAGAAATACATCGAGACATACAGGGAAATGCATTGTTTGCGTTTACAACCAACACCCCGAGGGTGTGCTCACTCATTCCGAGATCTTCCCTGGGAAGATTAACAAGACAAGTGTCACCACACATTCCAGTGCTAATATAACATGCCCAGAATGTTCATCAGAACAACACAGAACACAGCAAAACAGAACTTACCAAGCGAACAATGCAAAACAGCAAAACAACGGCCATTCCTCCTTCCCACCCACCCATCTGCGCTCATACACAGCCCTCTAAGCACAGGACAGGCCGTGTCTGGTCTCCAGAGGACCCGTGGATTTAGGAACATTCAGCTTTCCATATCCCCAGCGGACCCACGGAGAACAAGCAGTGAAACAAGCGATTTTTTTAAGGGCTGCTGGTCCTTCAGGTTTCCTGCAGGTGTGCACCAGTTGTGTTACAGCACGGTTAGTGTAATGCTTTACAGCGCCAGTGATAAGGGTTCAGTTCTCCCCGTGACCATGTAGATCTCCTCCGGGAGCTCCAGTTTCCTCCCACACTCCAAACCCTTATGGGTTAGCTTTAGTAAGTTGTGGGCGTGCTACCATATGTTGATGCCGGAAGCATGGCAACGCTTGTGGGCTCCCCCCAGCACAATCCTCGGTCTGTTTTGGCCACTGACGCAAACGATGCCGACCCGTACGTCTTTGGGATGTGGGAGGATTTGGGATGCTGTCTGCATCTGTACTTGTGCGCATAACAATAAACTTGATTTTGATGAAATGGACCCTGCCTCAGAGGTCCGGCTGTGACGTGATGTAAGTCAGGAGGGTGACAAGGACCCACCTGTTGTAACCAAATTCATTAAGTGATGTAAAGAAGGGATTCCACTGGGATAATATCAACAGCACAGCCAATGTATTACATCATAAACTAACAAAGACTGTGAGATTGACAGTATACACTGTTTACCAATAGTGAAATAATTGCGCTTTCTCGTGAGACTCTGCTCAAACTTCTGACACCGACTGCTTTGAACTAGTTCACCAGAACAACTGTACAGCACCATACAGGCCCTTTGGCCCACAATATCATGCTGGCATTTTAACCTACTCTGCATCAATCTAACTCTTCCCTCCTTCACAGCCCTCCATTGTTATACCATCCATGTGCCTACTTAAGTCTCCTAAATAGACAATAGACAATAGGTGCAGGAGTAGGCCATTCGGCCCTTCAAGCCAGCACCGCCATTCACTGTGATCATGGCTGATCATCCACAATCAGTATCCAGTTCCTGCCTTCTCCCCATAACCTTTGATTCCGCTGTCTTTAAGAGGTCTATCCATCTCTTTTTTTGAAAGCATCCAGAGACTTGGCCTCCACAGCCTTCTGGGGCAGAGCATTCCATATATCCACCACTCTCTGGGTGAAAAAGTTTTTCCTCAACTCCGTTCTAAATGGCCTACCCCTAATTCTTGAACTGTAGCCTCTGGTTCTGGACTCACCCATCAGCGGGAACATGCTTCCCTATGATCCCCTCTCAGCCTTCTAAATTCCAGAGTTTACAAGCCCAGTCGCCAAATGACCCCAAAGTATCAGAGTCAGAATCATATTTACGACCACTGACCTATGTCATGAAATTAGTTGTTTTGCAGCAGTAGTATATTGCAAGACATAAAATAAACCATAATTAGATGAAAAAATATATATCGTTTATAAGTAAGTAGTGCAAAAAAGAGCAAAATTAGTGAGGCAGTGTTCATTGTCCATTCAGAAACCTGATGACGGTGGAGAAGAAACTGTTCCTATGATATTGAATGTGTGTCCTCAGACTCCTGGACTCCGTCCTGATGGTAACAATCAGACAGGGTCATGGGGTGTCACCTTTTCGAGGCATCGCTTTATGAAGATGCCTTTGATGAGGTGGGGGCTAGTATCCATGACAGAGCCGACTTAGTCTACATCCCTCTGCAATTTCTTTCCGATCCTGAGCAATGCAGTGGTCCCTCCATACCAGATGGGGATCTAACCAGTTGGAATGTTCCCCACGGTACATCTATCTCTAACACCACCCCTTGCAGCGTATTCTGCACACCCACCACCAACTGTGTTTTAAAAAATACCCCTATATTTTCCTCCAATCACCTTCAAATTATGCCGCCCTGTATGGGCCATTTCAGCGGTATTGTGACGTGAAGATTTTTTTTATATCAACGTATTCTTTAGAGCTGTGAAGGCGCAATACTTGTAAAGACCAACTGCAGGAGTATTGAGGCCATGATCACCCAGCGTCAGCTGCAGTGGCTGGGGCACGTGATAAGGATGCCCCCATGTCGGCTACCCCGCAGAGTGTTATACGGCCAGCTACATCATGGTCAACGCTCAGCTGGAGGGCCGAAGAAGCGCTATAAAGATCAGATGAAGAATGCTTTAAGGAAGTGCAAGATCAGACCCGAGGACCTGGAGGATGTTGCTGCTGACCGTACCACTTGGCGACAGCTGTGTAGGGATGGGGTTCGTATTCTGGAGATGGAAAGAACAACCAGAAGACAGCAGAAGAGAGCCAGGAGAAATGCAGCCATGGTTGCCACCACTACCACGTATACATGTCCCACCTGTAATAGAGCTTGTGGGTCCAGGATAGGACTGTATAGTCATCAAAGATCTCACAGTTAAAGGAGTGGACGTCATCGGATTTCGATGGACAACCGCAGAAGAAGAAGGTGCAAAATGGATGAGTCCTCTGTTGTTCAGGGTTGACAATGGATGTTGAGTCCCAGCTGTCCAGATACACAAGCCTGGGCAGTACGATATGGAGAGCAAGCTGTTGCCTATGTAGCAAGCTCCCCTTCCCCACACAGCTGATGAATCACAAGGAACAGCAGAGACCGACAGAGTTTGGCACTAGCGGCGACCTAGCAGTTGCCAGGCAGCATTGAACTTAACGTAGGACTGCCTTGGGGATTCCAGGTCTGCGTTTTTCTCATGAAGTGTTTTTCTCCCTGATGTTTACTCCTGAAGCCTTCCCCATGAGCGGGTATAGCCGTAAGGCAGCAGAGGTTTCAGATCAAAGTTTTCTTTCTCATAGATGAGCTGCTGAGCCCTATCTGCTGGAAGCGACTGCATTTAAGGCACCAGCAACCCAACTGCCCCTTCTCCTGTCAACCGGGCTTAGTGGCTAAGCTACACACAAAGGCCAGGAGCTGAATTTGGTTGTCAGAGGCTATTTGGGAGCATTTAGTAGATAATGGGAACTTATCCCCTCTACCGTCTCAGGCTGTAATAACATTAAGGAACCTACAAATTCTGAGTTTCTATAATTTCTATACGTTTATACATCAGTAGATGCCAGTTTACCCACAAAGACGTTAATCCTCTCCAGGAAGATGTCGGAATGACTGAGCTCAGACCTACTGTGTACAATAGGGTTTGGACCCAGGAATCAATTATTAGAAGGAAAAAAGTGAACACAAGAGATTCTGCAGATGCTGGAAATCCAGAGCGACAGACACAAAATGCTGGAGGAACTCAGCATCTGTGGAAATGAACAAACAGTTGACCTTTCAGACCGAGATGCTGCGTCATGATTATTAGCTCTTGGTCGGGCCAACACAAACTATCTCACAGATATGACGTTAAGAGTAACTAACTGTTAGAACCAAGGTTAAATTTCTCCAAGAGTAACCTGGTGTGCATGTTTTAGAGGAAAAAGGTTCTCATCTGCTGAGTGTGCATAAACATTGTGTTTGGATCAGGAGAATCCAAGACAGAGGAACAGAATTAGGACATTTTGCCCATGGAGTCTGCTCCGCCATTCCATCAGGGCAGATTTATTTTCCCTCCCAACCCCATTCTCCTCCCTTCTCCCCATAACTTTGACGACCTGACTAATCAAGAACCTATCAATGTCCGCCCTACATATACCCAATGACTTGGCCTCCACAGCTGCCTGTAGCAGTGAATTCCACAGATTAACCACCCTCTGGCTAAATAAATTCTTCATCATCTCCATTCTAAAGAGACGTTGTTGTAATTTTGCTCTCTGGTCCTTGACTCCCCCCACTATAGCAAACGTTCTCTCTGTACCCACTCTACCTAATATTCAATAGGTTTCAATGAGATTCCCCCCATTCCTCTAAACTCCAGTGAGTACAGGCCCAGAGCCATCAAATACTCTTCATATGTTAATCCATTCATTCCAGAATCATTCTCATGAACCTCCTCTGGGGTCTCTCCAATGCCAGCACGTCCTTCCTTTGATAGGGGCTTAAAACTGCTCACAATACTCTGTGTGGTCTGGCTCATGCCTTATAAAGCCTGCGCATTACAACCTTGCTTTTAAATTCCAGTGCCCTTGAAATGAATGCTAAGATTGCAATTGCAATGAGCATGTTGAATTACCCTCAGAAAAAACATTTGAAAAATCTGTATACCTCTGAGTACCTGTGGGCTCTGATACTGAACATACAGCAGAACGAAGAACGTTACAGCACAGCACACACCCTTCGGCCCACAATGTTGAACCGACCTTTTAATCTACATTAAGATCAATCAAACTCATCCCTCCCACATAGCCCTCGATATTTCTATCATCCACGTGCCCCTATCTAACAGTATCTATTGTATCTGCCTCTACCATCGCCCAGGGAAATTGTTCCATGCATCCACCACTCTGTAAAAAAAATCCTCCCTACAATTTCCTGTAATCATCTTAAAACTGTAAACAGAAGGAAATTATAAGCACATTATAACTATAAAAACATTATG
This sequence comes from Mobula hypostoma, assembly GCF_963921235.1. NCBI lineage: Eukaryota > Metazoa > Chordata > Chondrichthyes > Myliobatiformes > Myliobatidae > Mobula > Mobula hypostoma. The sequence goes on along the minus strand of NC_086105.1, from coordinate 3,298,425 downwards.
ATGAAAGGTCTGGGCCCGAAACATCGACTCTTCCTTGCTTTGTGTAGGCGCTGACTGACCTGCATTTTTTGTGTGTTACGTTTAAATTATATTCTTTCTTTTAGCCATTTCGGCCCTGGGAACAATTCCCTGGCTGCCCACTGTATCCATGCCTCTTATCATCTTGTACACCTCTGTAAAATCACCTCTCATCCTCTTTCACTGCAAAGAGAAAAATCCCAGCTACCTACACTTATCTTTACTTATTTTTTTATAGTATAAAGGATAAAGCCATGGTTTCTGGTCAATGCAGCATCTTGGTACGTTTCCTCTGTACTCTCTCTAAAGCTTCCACATATTTCCTACAATGAGGAGACCAGAACCAAACACAATACTCCAAGCGTGGTCAAACTAGAGTTTTATAGATTTGTAACATTAATTCGTGTCTCCTAAACTCAATCCCACAGTTAATGAAGGACGTTGGCACCTTCTTAACCACCCTGTCAACCTGCGCAGCAATTTTGAGTGATCTGTGGACGTGGTCCCTGAAATGCCTCTGTTCCTCCACACTGCTAAGAACCCTGCCATTAACCCTGTATTCAAGATGGGCACCATCTCTATCAGCTGACTTACAAATCCAAACTCAGAGATGGACCCAACTCAGAGACGCTTGGCGTACGACTGGTCTGGCAAATGTCTCCAAATATAACGCAGGAGGTCCAGCACTTGAGATGTGTTGAAGTTGTATAAGACATCAGTGAGACCACATTTGTAGTATTGTCTGCAGGTCGACCTACAGGAAAGTGGGAAGAGGGAATGGAGGGATGGGGAGAGGGATAGGGGGTTGAGGAGAGTAAGATTAAGTATCTGAGGAATAGGGAATGGGGATAAGGAGGGAGAGAGAATGGGGATGAGAAATTGAGGGAGGGGCGTGAGTGTGAATCAATCATCCCGGCATGAAGATAGTCTGGACTGACAGACAAGGAAATGAAATGCGATTTAAGACTGAGACTCTGACGTGCCCTATCCCGTTTTCATCTTTTCCAGACAGAGAATCGAGCAGCGCAAGTCACAACCTGTCGACCGGAACCAGTTACTACAGCTGTGTTAGTCAGGTCACCATAGGTGGGTACAGAATCTCCACATCTCTGATCTTCATTTCACATTGCTTGACACACTCACATGCACATACACTCATATAGATTCACACGTTCACACACACACACACACACACACACACACACACACACACACTCACCACAAACACACACACACACACACACTCACCACAAACACACACACACACACACACACACACACTCACACTCACCACAAACACACACACACACACATTCAGACACTCATAAGCTCCCACAGACACACACTCACGTTCTCGTACAGAACTGCACACACACTAGCCCGCGCACACACTAGACCGTGCACACACTAGCCCACACACACGCGCACGCATGCACAGATACACACACAGATTCATGTGTTCATAGACTACAAAAACTGTGCAGAAATGTGTGCACACACATCTCTGCACTCTCACACACTCACAAAATCGATTTTCAAACAGCAATGAGATTGTCTGCAGAACTAAAAAGACTCCATGGTGTATCTCAGACATAAAGTTATTGTGTTAAAATGCTGTTCCTGACAGAATCACAGAGTAGTTACAGAAAGTGCCGATTTATCACATTGACTTTCTACCACTCTGTCCCGGAGCCCTCTCCCAAAGTCTCGTCTGCTAGTCCTTGTTCCACCACTGTGCCATCTTACACTGGCCTCTGGACAAATATTGTAACTTTAACTTGTAACTAGATTTACAGGCAGAAATTCAAGTCCATTGAAGCCACAGATGCCTATGTATCTCAGTGCATGTTTGAAAGTCCACACCTCTCGATGTATCAGTGTGAATCTTCCAATGTTTCTCCGTGACTGTTCACACCTCCCCATGTCTGTGTGTGACTGTTCACACCTCCCCATGTCTGTGTGTGACTGTTCACACCTCCCCATTTCTGTGTCGGACTGGTCACACCTCCCCATGTCTGTGTCGGACTGGTCACACCTCCCCATGTCTGTGTCGGACTGTTCACACCTCCCCATGTCTGTGTGTGACTGTCCACACCTCCCCATGTCTGTGTGTGACTGTTCACACCTCCCCATGTCTGTGTGTGACTGTTCACACCTCCCCATGTCTCTGTGTGACTGTTCACACCTCCCCATGTCTCTGTGTGACTGTTCACACCTCCCCATGTCTGTGTGTGACTGTACACACCTCCCAATGTCTGTGTGTGACTGTTCACACCTCCCAATGTCTGTGTGTGACTGTTCACACCTCCCCATGTCTGTGTGTGACTGTTCACACCTCCCCATGTCTGTGTGTGACTGTTCACACCTCCCGATGTCTGTGTCGGACTGTTCACACCTCCCGATGTCTGTGTCGGACTGTTCACACCTCCCCATGTCTGTGTGTGACTGTTCACACCTCCTGATGTCTGTGTGTGACTGTTCACACCTCACCATGTCTGTGTGTGACTGTCCACACCTCCCAATGTCTGTGTGTGACTGTTCACACCTCCCCATGTCTGTGTCGGACTGTTCACACCTCCCCATGTCTGTGTGTGACTGTTCACACCTCCCCATGTCTGTGTGTGACTGTTCACACCTCCCCATGCCTGTGTGTGACTGTTCACACCTCTCCATGTCTGTGTGTGACTGTACACACCTCCCAATATCTCTGTGTGACTGTTCACACCTCCCCATGTCTGTGTGTGACTGTTCACACCTCCCCATGTCTGTGTTGGACTGGTCACACCTCCCCATGTCTGTGTGTGACTGTTCACACCTCCCCATGTCTGTGTGTGACTGTACACACCTCCGAATGTCTGTGTGTGACTGTTCACACCTCCCCATGTCTGTGTGTGACTGTTCACACCTCCCCATATCTGTGTGTGGCTGTCCACACCTCCCCATGCCTGTGTGTGACTGTCCACACCTCCCCATGCCTGTGTGTGACTGTCCACACCTCCCCATGTCTGTGTGTGACTGTCCACACCTCCCCATGTCTGTGTGTGACTGTCCACACCTCCCCATGTCTGTGTGTGACTGTTCACACCTCCCCATGTCTGTGTGTGACTGTCCACACCTCCCAATGTCTGTGTCGGACTGTTCACACCTCCCCATGTCTGTGTGTGACTGTTCACACCTCCCGATGTCTGTGTCGGACTGTTCACACCTCCCCGTGTCTGTGTGTGACTGTTCACACCTCCCAATGTCTGTGTGTGACTGTACACACCTCCCAATGTCTCTGTGTGACTGTTCACACCTCCCCATGTCTGTGTGTGACTGTTCACACCTCCCCATGTCTGTGTGTGACTGTACACACCTCCGAATGTCTGTGTGTGACTGTTCACACCTCCCCATGTCTGTGTCGGACTGGTCACACCTCCCCATGTCTGTGTGTGACTGTTCACACCTCCCAATGTCTGTGTGTGACTGTACACACCTCCCAATGTCTCTGTGTGACTGTTCACACCTCCCCATGTCTGTGTGTGACTGTTCACACCTCCCCATGTCTGTGTGTGACTGTACACACCTCCGAATGTCTGTGTGTGACTGTTCACACCTCCCCATGTCTGTGTCGGACTGGTCACACCTCCCCATGTCTGTGTGTGACTGTTCACACCTCCCAATGTCTGTGTGTGACTGTTCACACCTCCCAATGTCTGTGTGTGACTGTACACACCTCCCAATGTCTCTGTGTGACTGTTCACACCTCCCCATGTCTGTGTGTGACTGTTCACACCTCCCCATGTCTGTGTGTGACTGTACACACCTCCGAATGTCTGTGTGTGACTGTTCACACCTCCCCATGTCTGTGTCGGACTGGTCACACCTCCCCATGTCTGTGTGTGACTGTTCACACCTCCCAATGTCTGTGTGTGACTGTACACACCTCCCAATGTCTCTGTGTGACTGTTCACACCTCCCCATGTCTGTGTGTGACTGTTCACACCTCCCCATGTCTGTGTGTGACTGTACACACCTCCGAATGTCTGTGTGTGACTGTTCACACCTCCCCATGTCTGTGTCGGACTGGTCACACCTCCCCATGTCTGTGTGTGACTGTTCACACCTCCCAATGTCTGTGTGTGACTGTACACACCTCCCAATGTCTCTGTGTGACTGTTCACACCTCCCCATGTCTGTGTGTGACTGTTCACACCTCCCCATGTCTGTGTGTGACTGTACACACCTCCGAATGTCTGTGTGTGACTGTTCACACCTCCCCATGTCTGTGTGTGACTGTTCACACCTCCCCATGTCTGTGTGTGACTGTTCACATCTCCCCATATCTGTGTGTGGCTGTGCACACCTCCCCATGCCTGTGTGTGACTGTCCACACCTCCCCATGCCTGTGTGTGACTGTCCACACCTCCCCATGTCTGTGTGTGACTGTCCACACCTCCCCATGTCTGTGTGTGACTGTCCACACCTCCCAATGTCTGTGTCGGACTGTTCACACCTCCCCATGTCTGTGTGTGACTGTCCACACCTCCCAATGTCTGTGTGTGACTGTTCACACCTCCCCATGTCTGTGTCGGACTGTTCACACCTCCCCATGTCTGTGTATGACTGTTCATACCTTCCAATGTCTGTGTGTGACTGTACACACCTCCCCGTGTCTGTGTGTGACTATTCACACCTCCCCGTGTCTGTGTGTGACTGTCCACACCTCCCCGTGTCTGTGTGTGACTATTCACATCTCCCCGTGTCTGTGTGTGACTATTCACACCTCCCCATGTCTGTGTGTGACTATTCACACCTCCCCATGTCTGTGTGTGACTGTTCACACCTCCCCATGTCTGTGTGTGACTGTTCACACCTCCCCATGTCTGTGTGTGACTGTTCACACCTCCCCATGTCTGTATGTGACTGTTCACACCTCCCCATGTCTGTGTGTGACTGTTCACACCTCCCCATGTCTGTATGTGACTGTTCACACCTCCCCATGTCTGTGTATGACTGTACACACCTCCCCATGTCTGTATGTGACTGTTCACACCTCATGATGTCTCTGGTGATTGCTTGTATAGCCATAAAATGGCAGTAGTTATGGCAGTGCCTATACATTAGGTGACTCTGACAGGAAATGCTATGGTTTGTGTTGTGGAGCGGTGTACTTGTGGGTATGGGTGTTGACCAGCCTTACCCCTTCTGGAAAGTTATTGCTTTTGTGTCCAGTGATCATGTCGTGGACGCTACATTGCCTCCTCCCAGATGAGAGTGCGACAAACAGTCCATACGCATGGTGGGTGGGTCCTTCTAAATGTCACTGGTGCTCTTCTGGAGCTTCTCTGTGTATATGTGACCTCTCACCGGGCTCATATACAGACTTTCTGTGTATATGTGACCTCTCACCGGGCTCATATACAGACTTTCTGTGTATATGTGACCTCTCACCGGGCTCATATACAGACTTTCTGTGTATATGTGACCTCTCACCGGGCTCATATACAGACTTTCTGTGTATATGTGACCCTCTCACCGGGCTCGTATACAGACTTTCTGTGTATATGTGACCCTCTTACTGGGTTCGTATACAGACTTTCTGTGTATATGTGACCCTCTCACCGGGCTCATATACAGACTTTCTGTGTATATGTGACCCTCTCACCGGGTTCGTATACAGACTTTCTGTGTATATGTGACCCTCTTACCGGGGCTCGTATACAGACCTTGCTCGTTAACCATCTTTCCCAATAGCCACATGAGTCAGCAGCGAGAAGGCCATAAACAATATTATTCATTGTTCATAAACAATATACATCTAGTGTGTGTTGGTGCGTGGCCAAGTGGTTAAGGCATCGGTCTAGTGATCTGAAGGTCGTGAGTTCGAGCCCCAGCTGAGGCAGTGAGCAAGGCACTTAACCACACATTGCTCTGCGATGACACCGGTGCCAAGCTGTATCAGCCCTAGTGCCCTTCCCTTGGACAACATCGGTGCCGTGGAGAGGGGAGACTTGCAGCATGGGCAACTGCTGGTCTTCCATACAACCTTGCACAGGCCTGCTCCCTGGAAACCTTCCAAGGCGCAAATCCATGGTCTCACGAGAGTAACGAGTGCCTATTATTATTATTATAATATGTCTAGGGTCAGTATCTTTTGGGGTTCAACTAAACAGGAACGTCGTGATGTTTCGATTAAAGGAACCTCGATTTGAGTGAATGCTGTGTAAATACTGCCCATACAGTTATCGATTGGCCAAAAAAGACCAGCGTCAAATTATAAAGAAAGTATATTAACCAAATTTTCAACTTTAACAAACAGTTGTAAAGAAAGAAAAGAAGAAGAAAAGGGTTCATTACAGTGAAAGCAGAAAATTGTGCACCCAACTTTAGAGCTGTAGTAGCTGGGGTATATCTCTTTAGTCACGCCCTGGAACCACGACCTGCATGGAAGCACCCGCCACATTCCAAACTCCCCTCGAAGACCATCTTGTAGGATCTGGCTCTCTCAGATCCTTCAAGATCCTTCTTCCTCCTGGAACCATTCATTTGTAGAAAGTACTTCTGGCAATGGGAACTCTCCTTCCAATGGCAATCTGCAGCACCCTCCCGTGTGCCCCGCTCCACAGCTCCCGCCAAAAGGCCCCAAACTAGACTCCCGTCCTTCAGAAAGCTCTTCCCCACAGCTCTCACATCCCACAATCCTGATTGGCTGACACACATTCCTAACTTGGACAATATGGCTCCTTATCTTAACCAAAGTCAAAAGACAAATTCCAGCATGACTCTCTGCTTTTATAGCAGTAGAAATCTTAATCAGGGGATTACACGCCCTGAAGGCGTGAGGGCTGGTGCTGGTAATGCACTGGACAGTTTTGAATTCCTGTTATTGAGCCTTTCTGTCTGTCACAGTGTAGTTTTCGTGCCATGCAGTGATGTAGTACGTTAGGGTGCTCTCTACTGCACAGCTGTAGAATGATTTGAGTATAGATATGTATAGTCCAGCTCTCTACAACACCCTCACAAAGTGGAGGCATTGCCAAGCTTTCCTGGTTGTGTGGTATGTGTTCTGGGGCCATGAGAGAATTTGGCATAGGAACAGAGGGCAGGCACCCAGGAAAGTGCTAGCAAATTGTAGAAGTTGTATAAACTCTTCCTCTGGCACTCGGTTCCAAATCGGAAAAGTTGAAGAGATGAGTAATTCTGATATCTGGGATCTGTATCTCCCGCGTAGTGAGGGAGCGGGAAGCGTTTGAATGATCAGTTGTGGGGAGTGAAGTGTCTAACCTGCTGGAAAGCTGCAGATGCACTAGGTGGTGCTGCTGGTCCACAGACGGTCGTGCTGGACACTCACAGTCAACGTGCGCAGACAGTAACCCTCGAGAGAAGTTTCCATGTAACACACACAAAAGGCTGAAGTTCCGCAGGTCAGGCAACGTCTATGAGAAGGATCTTTCAGACTGGGTTCCCTTGCCTCCAGAATGCTTCAAAAGTAACATCAAAATCAGCCTGAAGAAATTCAACATAGTTCCCTAAAGACTAGGAAGCCATTGCACTCAATAAATAATAAACCTGCCGGAAATTTACGTCGGAAGCTGCATCAGAAAGACCCGGACAAGGCTGGAGAGTGGAGTTGAGAGGGAAAATAAATCCATGATTGAATGGTGGGGCAGACTCGATGGGCTGAATGGCTTAATTCTGCTCCTGTGTCTTGTGGTCTTAAAATGCAGTGTAAAGGTACAGCACACAATCAGAACTTTGATGTTTTATTTCTAGAAATGGTGGGGTGGAGATCATCATGATGGCTTGGCTTCGCGAATGAAGATTTAGGAAGGGGGCTGCCCACGTCTGCTGCAGGCTCGCTGGTGGCTGATGAGGCCAATACGGGACAGGCAGGTCTGGTCACAGTGGCTGCAAGGGAAATTCTGTTCTGGGTTTGGTGCTACTGTGTCACGGTTCTTCCTCCTTCTCCTTTTGTTCTCAATGCCAGCCCTGCGTGCGTTCTCGAAGGAGGAGACAGACTGGTGAATGGTGTGTCACCAGGCCTCGCGATCGGAGGCTAGATTAGACCACTGGCGATGGTCAATGTGACAGGCACCAAGGGATTTCTTCAGAGAGTCCTTGTACCTCTTCTTCGGTGCCCCTCTGTCACAGTGGCCAGTGGAGAGTTCGCCATACAGCACAATCTTGGGCAGGCAATGATCCTCCATCCTGGAGACGTGCCCTGCCCAGCACAGCTGCATCTTCAACAGCACGGCCTCGATGCTGGTGACCTCGGCCTGTTCGAGGACTTCGATGCTGGTGACAAAGACACTCCAGTGGATGTTGAGGATGGTGCCGAGGCAGCGCTGGTGGAAACGCTCAAGGAGTCGTAGGTGGTGACAGTAGGTGACCCACGACTCGGAGTCGTACAGGAGGGTGGTCAGTACAACGGTTCTGTACATGCTGATCTTTGTGCCTTTCTTCAAATGCTTGTTGTTCCAGACTCTTTTGTACAGCCTGCCGAATGCACTGTTTGCCTTTGCCGGTCTGTTGTCAATCTCTTTGTCGATCTTGGCACCTGATGAGATGGTGCATCGCAGGTAGCTGAACTGGTGGACTATCTTCAGCTCTACCTCACCGACGGTGATGAGGGGAGGGTGGCAATCTTCCTGAGGTGCGGGCTGATGGAGAACTTCTGTCTTCTTCAAGCTGACTTCCAGTCTGAAGAGTTCGGCAGCCTCTGCGAAGCAGGATGTTATACGCTGCAGGGCTGGAGATACATTTCTACCAAAGGAGGTGTAAGGCGCTCCCTTCCCTCTGCTAGCCTGCAGGTCACCCTCGGACAAGGTTTGGCACCTACTTAGCACAACCCAACCCCCCCCCCCACCCTGACCAGGGTCACGTGAAGACATGGGAGCAGGTAATGGATGGTCGTATGAGCAGCCGGTGCAGATCACAAGTCCTGGTTATGTGACCACTGACAGGCAGACAATCTCTGAAGAGAATTGATAATGGCTGGGGTCACCCGTCTTGTAAAATCACTGTCCAGAGGAAGGTAATGGTAAACCACTTATGTGGAAAAATTTGCCAAGAACAATCATGGTGATGGAAAGACTGTGATTACCTACACCACAAGACACAGCACATAATGATGATGATGGTAATTCACCAGCATTTCTCAAAGGCAGAGTGTTAAATGCAGACTCTGCCTGCAAAGTCCATGTTTATTGAATGAAAGAAAGAATATTCAAGGTGCTGTTTCAGATCAGGGCTCAGCATTTCAAAGCTCCACATCATCTATATCATCTCTGTCATCTCCGACCAGAGCTGGGTGGAGTAGGAGTGAGAGGCTGTGCTCAGGCCTAACTGCATCACCCTCTGACATCACCTCTCAAGCCCGTCTGTCTAAGGACAAGGTCCCTGCAACACCCACAGTTTGATAAAAAACATTTTGGAGATATTTAGATAGACCTGTAAACAGACAGGAAACGGAGGGACACAGGCCAAGTGGGATTAGTTTAGATTAACACCATGGTCAGTACAGATATGATGGGCCAAAGGGCCTATTCCTGTGTTGTACTGTTCTGAGTCTTTAACCTCATCCCAAATAAGAATAAAATCATCGTCATGGCGTAATCTTCACCATCACCCACCCACTAGCCCACCTCCAACCTCCACTTACTTTGCAGCCCAGTTCAATCCTGACAGTTTATCTGACCTCATATAAAAGTTGCTGGTGAACGCAGCAGGCCAGGCAGCATCTCTAGGAAGAGGTACAGTCGACGTTTTGGGCCGAGACCCTTCGTCAGGACTAACTGAAGGAAGAGCTAGTAAGAGATTTGAAAGTGGGAGGTGGAGGGGGAGATCCAAAATGATAGGAGAAGACATCCCTCCCCACCGATCTCCCTCTTGGCACTTATCCTTGTAAGCAGAACAAGTGCTACACATGCCCTTACACTTCCTCCCTCACCACCATTCAGGGCCCCAGACAGTCCTTCCAGGTGAGGCGACACTTTACCTGTGAGTCGGCTGGGGTGATATATTGCGTCCAGTGCTCCCGATGTGGCCTTCTGTATTTTGGCGAGACCCGACGCAGACTGGGAGACCGCTTTGCTGAACACTTACGCTCTGTCCGCCAGAGAAAGCAGGATCTCCCAGTGGCCACACATTTTAATTCCACATCCCATTCCCATTCTGACATGTCTATCCACGGCCTCCTCTACTGTAAAGATGAAGCCACACTCAGGTTGGAGGAACAACACCTTGTATTCCATTTGGGTAGCCTTCAACCTGATGGCATGAACATTGACTCCCCTAACTTCCGTTAATGTCCCACCTCCCCTTCGTACCCCATCCATTATTTATTTATATACAAACATTCTTTATCTCACTCTCCTTTTTCTCCCTCTGTCCCTCTCACTATACCCCTTGCCCATCCTCTGGGTCCCCCCCGGCTTTTTCTTTCTCCCAAGGGCTTCCTGTCCCATGATCCTCTCGTATCCCTTTTGCCAATCACCTGTCCAGCTCTTGGCTCCATCCCTCCCCCTCCTGTCTTCTCCTATCATTTTGGATCTCCCCTCCCCCTCCCACTTTCAAATCTCTCACTAGCTCTTCCTTCAGTTAGTCCTGACGAAGGGTCTCGGCCGGAAACGTCGACTGTACCTCTTCCTAGAGATGCTGCCTGGCCTGCTGCGTTCACCAGCAACTTTGATGTGTGTTGCTTGAATATCCAGCATCTGCAGATTTCCTCGTGTTTGAGTTTATCTGACCTGCTGAGTTCCTCCAGTACTTTGTGTGTGTTGCTCTGGATTTCCAGCGTCTGCAGAATCTCTCGTGTTTCGCATTTCTACTGTCCACACTGGGGATGTTACAAGTGCTGCAAGCTGACAGCAACTTCACTCACCTTCAAAAGCCCAAATGCTGTTGCCTGCTGCGAAGAGTCATAGATGTCTTCCTCGGCGTATCCCAGCAGCACCTGCAGTTGCTTGTCTGTCAGTGTGTGCTGCGTCACGTTTTTCACCAGAACGGTTATCGTCTGTGGAGCAAAAAACACAACAGGTCAAGAATCAACCCTGGTTGATCTTCCTGGGGATCTCCAGTAGCAGCTAAGTGTGCTGGTTACACTTCAACACCACGGGCAGTGAATGCAAAGCCACCATTATCTGCCTGAGGACCGCTCAGGTCTACACTCCATTCAACCTTGTGCAGAAGGTTGATTACAAACACACATCCAGCGTCTCACTTTGGGAGAGGAACAAAAAACAAAGTCTCTATTTAACTTACAACTTTTAGAGCAAAGAAAATAGTTGAAAAAAAATGCTGAGGATGTTCTTCCTTTAACATCTGCCGGACGATGCTGAGGATGTTCTACGAGTCTGTGGTGGCCAGTGCTATCATGCTTGCTGTTGTGTGCTGGGGCAGCAGGCTGAGGGTAGCAGACACCAACAGAATCAACAAACTCATTCGTAAGGCCAGTGATGTTGTGGGGATGGAACTGGACTCTCTCAAGGTGGTGTCTGAAAAGAGGATGCTGTCCAAGTTGCATGCCATCTTGGTCAATGTCTCCCATCCACTACATAATGTACTGGGTGGGCACAGGAGTACATTCAGCCAGAGACTCATTTCACCGAGATGCAACACAGAGCATCATAGGAAGTCATTCCTGCCTGTGGCCATCAAACTTTACAACTCCTCCCTTGGAGGGTCAGACACCCTGAGCCAATAGGCTGGTCCTGGACTTATTTCATAATTTACTGGCATAATTTACATATTACTATTTAACTACTTATGGTTCTATTACTATTTATTATTTATGGTGCAACTGTAATGAAAACCAATTTCCCCCTGGGATCAATAAAGTATGACTATGACTATGACTATGGCTATGACTATGGAAAAATTACTGCTGACTCCACTCACTCTAGCAATCACCTCTTCACCAAATTGCCATCGGGGAGATGCTACAAGTCCATCACCACCAGGACTATATGTCAGCTTCGAAATTTCTTTCTTGTAGATACCCAGCTTCTCAACAAAACTCACTCCAATGTAATACCCTGACTGTCCCTGCACAACATCCGTTAAATGGCCTTTCCTGCTCTCCTTGTTCTGTGATAGTTATTAAGCCTGTTCATATGTTCACATTTATTTCAGTTTGATTATCGATGTTTGTGCTAATTGTTGATTGCTCATGGCTGCTTGCTCAGTTGTTGTGTAAATTGTTGGATGCTATTGTGTTGTCTGTTAAGGTATTGTCCTGTGTTTTATGCTTGGCACCAAGTTCACATACGGGCAATAAAGTGACTTGGATTCTAATTCTTTTGCGCAACTTCAGATGACGTGACTACACCATTCTGGTGTTTGGTGCTTGTCACCATAGTTATCCTGAAATTTATTATTCACATCTGCACCGTGATTTCATGTGAGCCCTGGTGTATATGGCAGTGAACTAAAACTTAAAAGATAAAGATTATGTTTATTTTGTCACGTGTACATTCAAACATCCTCCAAGAGAACCACAAGCTTGTCGTGGTTTGGAGGCTTGTGTGCCTCAGTGACTTGGAGAGCCATGTTGCTGGAGTCAGGGATTTAATGTGTTGGCTCTTGGTGGGGTCAGCAATGCCAAACAGGTCAAAGGGTAGAGGCCAGACTAAGAGTCCTCCAAGTTCGGGGTTCAGCTCAGGACCAACAACCCTGACTGATCAAACTAAACTGTTATGGAGAGAGCAATGAGGAATCCTTCTACATCAATGTGTGATGTATTCCAGAGCCTCCACCTGGGACTCGCATGGCTGACAGTGAACTGAGAGGAAGCTACAGACATAACGACGAGAGCCGTGAACGTCGCCAGAGATGGAGGACCTTCATTGCTGCCCTAAACGCCAGCAGCATAACAGGCAAAAGAAGAAAGAAGACATTGAAACATACAATGAAATACGTTGTTTCCAACACACAATCCAAATATGTGCCAGAGGCAGTCCGCAAGTGTGGCCGTGCTTCCAGTGCCAACACAGCATGCTACAACGTACTAACCCGAACTCCTATGTCAGTTAGAATACGAGAGGAAACCCCCACTATCACAGGGAAAATGTACAACCTCCTTACACTGAGGTGTGTAGAAATGTCTTCTCTCAGAGGGAGGGGATCTCTGGAATTCTCTGTTCCTCAGGGTTGGGGAGGCTGGGTCATTGGATATATTGGTGGCAGTGATAGATAAGTATTTGGAAGATTGAGGAATTAAGGGTGATGGGGAACTGGAACAGAAGGGGGAGTTGAGGTTGATTTAGATCATTGAATGGTGGGATAGGTTTGAGGGGCTGATTGGCCTACTCCTGACCTTATTCTCTTGTGTTCCTATTTTCTTTGTTATATTTACCCTCATTTGGTCAGTATGCTTCACCTTGACAATTCAAGTACTTGTCTAATGTTTCTTTTTCCACAAACATACAAGTTTCTTCAAATACAAAATACATACAAGGTCAGGAGTTACAATGCTGTTAATAATTGTAAATTAAAATGTAGTTATTATCATCTGCAAAATACACAATTCCCTGGCGGGCCTACTATTCCTAGAAATACTCCACCGTAGTCGTAATAATAGTGCGATCACTCGGGCCGAGTACGATGTTCTCCTGAGGGGTTGTTTATTAGTGGTTTCTCGAGTGGCTGTAGAGGCTGATCCAGGATTCGCGTATTCTGCTGCAGTGTGGACGTGAGTAACTGTTGCCTGTGGTTTGTGGCAGGGTCTTTTCTTTGTTCAGTCTCTCCTTTCGCAGCAAACACTGGTTCTCTGCAGCGCAGGGGAGGCCGTTCTCGTGTAGCGCAGCTCTTTCTTAAACATATCTCCTCCAGGTGTATCTATTGATCCACGACTCCCACAGTGACTGTGTGCTCCCTCTCCGAGGACATCCGGCACCAACGTAACCCTGGGAGAGGGGGAGGCAGTTGGCTCAGCTAGAGCCCGTCTCCTGGACCTACGAATGGCCATCTTGACCCGGCCCAGGAGTAAGCCCACCAATCCCTCGAATGACACCCCCCCCACTTCATACTGGTTGATTATTAGTCTCTGCTTCCACCCACAACACAGGCAGCTCCAGATTCCCATCTCCCTCTCCAGCTGGTCCCCAGTAAACCCTCTACCTTTCAACTTCTACCGGAGTTCAGGACAGAAAAGTCTACAAACATTGGTGGATACAGCCCAGTCCATCACAGGAAAAGCCCTGCCCACTACTGAGCGCATTTCCAAGGAGCACTGCCACAAGAAAGGAGCATCCTTCAAGGACCCCACCATCCAGACCATGCTCTCCTCTCACTACTACCACCCAGGACATTCTCTATTCTTGCTTCTGCTGCTGCGAAGGAGGTACAGGAGCCTAATGCCTACACCACCAGGTTCAGGAACGATTATTTCCCTTCAACCATCGGGCTCCTGAACCAGCATGGATAACTTCACTCACCACAACTCTGAACTGATTCCACCACCTACGGACACGGACTCACTTTCAAGGACTGTACAACTGATGTTCACAGTATTCAGAGTGCAGAGGACAATAAGCTGTGCAAACAAACAAACAAACAAACAAACAAATAAATAAGCAAGCAAAAATATCGAGAACATGAGATGAAGAGTCCTTGCAAGTGAGTCTGCAGGTTGTGGAAACAGTTCAATGATGGGGCAAGTGAAATTGAGTGAATTTATCCCCTTTGTTCAGGAGCCTGACGGTTGAGGAATAATAACAGTTCCTGAATCTGGTGGGGTGGGCCCTGGGGCTCCTGTACCTTCTTCCTGATGGCAGCAGTGAGAAGAGAGCATATCCTGGGTGGTGGGGTCCTCGATGGATTCTGCTTTCCTGTGGCGGTGTTTCACGTACAGCAGATGTGCTCAATGGTGCCTGCAGGAAAATTAATCTCGTGGTATCTGGTGATACATGTGGACTTCGATAATGTTGACTTTGACTTTGATTTCCATAGCAATCTCTCTGTATTTATTAATTCTATTTTATTTCATTTTAGAGATAAGCTGAACAGACCCTTCCATTCAACAAGCCACACTGCCCAGCAACCCACCAATCTAACCCCAGCCTGATCACAGGACAATTTACAATGACCAATGAACCTACTAACCAGTATGTCGTTTTACTGTGGGAGGAGACGAGGCGCCCGGTGCTTCACGGGGAGGATGAACAGACTCCTTACAGGCAGTGCTGGAACTGAACTCTGAACTCCGATGCCCGAAGCTGTAATGATGTCACTCTAACTGCTAAGTTACCATGCCATCCCTACTCATTAGGGTTAGGGTAGGCAACAGCGCTACCGTGGGAATAAAGGTTCCTGACACCCATTCTGGCGGTCTCCTCGGGGTTTTTACGTAATGGAGTTGCTAGCCCCAAGCTCAACCCTCCTACTTTCCCTGCTGGGCTTGGCAGAGCTCCATCTCGTCCATGCCAACTGTTATTCTGCCTAGTCCATGCCATCTCGTCCATGCCAACTGTTATTCTGCCTAGTCCATGCCATCTCGTCCATGCCAACTGTTATTCTGCCTAGTCCATGCCATCTCGTCCATGCCAACTGTTATTCTGCCTAGTCCATGCCATCTCGTCCATGCCAACTGTTATTCTGCCTAGTCCATGCCATCTCGTCCATGCCAACTGTTATTCTGCCTAGTCCATGCCATCTCGTCCATGCCAACTGTTATTCTGCCTAGTCCATGCCATCTCGTCCATGCCAACTGTTATTCTGCCTAGTCCCACCAACCTGTACCCAGACCACCGCCCTCCGTACCCCTCCCATCCGTGTACCTATTCAAACTTCTCTTCAACGTTAAAAACAAGCCAGCATCCGCCACTTCCATTGGCAGCTCGTTCCACACTCTCACCCCCTCCCTCTGAGTGAAGATGTCCCCCATCAGCCTTTCACCCTTAGCACATCACCTCTAGTTCCACTCTCACCGAAACTCAGTGGAAAAAGCCTTGCTTTTACCCTATCCCTACCCCTCATAACTTTGCAAACCTCTATCAAATATCCCCCCATTCCCCTACACTCCGGGGAATAAAGTCCGAACCAATTAAACACCTCCCTTTAACTCAGATCCTCAAGTCCTGACAACATCCTTGTAAATTTTCTCTTTCAAACTTATTGATATCCTCCATGTAGGTAGGTGACCAAAACCGTACACAATACTCCAGATTAGGCCTCCGTAATATCTTCTACAACTTCAACATAACATCCCATGTCCTGAACTTAATACTTTCATTTCTGAAGGCCTATGTATCAACAGCTTTCTGTATAACCCTATCTACCCATGTCGCCCCTTTCAAGGAACTATGGACCTGTATAGTATTCCCAAATCCCTCTGTTCTACCGCACTCCCCAGTGCCCTTTCATTCACTGTGTAAGTCCTATCCTGGCTTTACCTCCCAAAGTGCAACACCACACACCTGTCTGCAGTGAATTCTATCTGCTAATTAAAGTTAGCTCTTTGGATAGGCGAATACATAACCTATCTCAATGGCTAGCATTAATTAGCTCACGTAGTGTGATATGACAAACACAATGAAATAAATAAATGCATAATAGGAACCAACTTATTTTTAGAAATGCATTTGAAATTAAACATAATTAAACAAATGGAGATGCAATTTAAAACTATTGAGTAGAGTTCTCCTTTCAGTTCTCGGGTTGTATGTCTCGGGCTTTTGACTGTCACAGTAAAAGCAAGCACAATGAGCTTCCATTTGGCGACACATTGAACAGGTATTGGGTTCCATTGTTACACATAACTTCTCCCCTCAATGGAATTTGCTACATTAAACTCCTCTATGAATAACGACAGAAGAAACTTTAAATAATTGATGACATGGATCAGGGTACTACATGGAAAATGGAAAGAAAGACTTGCATCTCCATTGTGCCTTCCCCCTCCTCAGTGCGTCCTGAACTAACAGTGATTTACTTTGAAGGCAGAGTTATTTTTTTCATGACAATTTATACACACAAGTCCCTCAACCCTCACTAATTTTTTACTAACGCACCATTGAAAGCATGCTATCTGGAAGCTTAAAGACCTGGTACAGCATCTACTCTACACGTGACCACAAGAAACTGCTGAAAGTTGTAGACACAGCTCAGCACATCATGGAAACCAGTCGCCCCTCCATGAACTCTGTCCACACTTCTCTCTGCCTCAGTAAAGCAGTTAACATAATCAAAGACCCCACCTAACCCGGTCGTTGTCTCTTCTCCCCTCTCCCATGGGCAGAAGACACAAAAGCCTGACAGCATGTATATCTGGGCTCAAGGATAGCTTCTGTCCCACTGTTACAGGGTTACTGAATGGTTCCCTAGTACAATCAGATAGATTCTTGGCTTCACCCTCTACCTTGTTGTGATTGTGCATCTTTCTGTTTGCCTGCTCTGCACTTTCTCTGTAGGTGTTAAGTAAACCATTTCTTCCTTGTGGTTGGCTGTTCAACCAACCAATACTTATGTGTGATTGGCTCCTCAGCCAGTTGGTTCTTCTGCATGATTGGCTGCTCAGCAAGCCAGTTCTGTGTGATTGGCTATTCAGCCAGCCAACTTTTCTGTGTAGCAGACACGAAATGCTGGAGGAACTCAGCAGGCCAGGCAGCATCTATGAAAAAGAGCACAGTTGATGAATCGGGCCGAGACCCTTCATCAGGACTGGAGAAAAAAAGAGGCAAAGTCAGAGTAAGAAGGTGGGGGAGGGGAGGAAGGAACACAAGGTGGTAGGTGATAGGTGAAACCAGAAAGTGGGGGGGGGGGGGTTAAGTAAGTTTTTCTGT
Source organism: Mobula hypostoma (assembly GCF_963921235.1). NCBI lineage: Eukaryota > Metazoa > Chordata > Chondrichthyes > Myliobatiformes > Myliobatidae > Mobula > Mobula hypostoma. The sequence goes on along the minus strand of NC_086105.1, from coordinate 3,280,645 downwards.
GCGATTGGCTGCTCCTAGCTGGTTCTTTTTGAGTGATTGGTTGTTCAATCATCTTTGTGAAATCATGGTTGCTCAGATCCAGGGGATCCTTTGATCTAACCCCTTCAGGGCAGCCAATACTAGGAAGGAGCGCCCCTCAGCACGGAGATTGTCAAATCAGTTTTCTCTGCGCTTGGTTGGTGAGAACAACCATTTCACTGCGATTCAGGAGAACAGACCTCAAAAAGAGGATCTGGCGAACGTGCCTGAGGTAGCAAGAAAGCACTTCTCCACTTGTCGTCAGAGAAGGAAGGAGAAAATCACCAGATCATGTTTGACAAAGATGCTGGGGTTCTTTGAGGATGTGACTGTTAGAAAAGACAAAGGAAAACCAGCGGATGTGGTGCATTTGGATTTTTCAGGGCGTTCAGTAAGGTCCCATTTAGTCAACAGAAGGTTTGGAAACTCCAAAGTTCAGGAATGGAAAAATCTGCGGAAGGTGCCGGATACAATCGAGTCCACTGTCATTGCGCACATTCACATGGAGCGCTGCCACCAGGAGGCAGCATCCATCATCAGGGACCCCCACCACCCAGGCCATTCTCTCATATCATCGGGCAGGAGGTACAGGTCCCACACCACCAGGTTCAGCAACAGTTATTACCCCTCAGCCATCAGGCTCCTCAATCACTCACCTCAACTCGAAACTGACTCCACAACCTGCAGACTCACTTTCAAGGACTCTTTGCAACTCGTGGTCTCAGTACTTTTTATTTGTACTTTGATAAATGGCCAGTCTTTGTGAAGAGTTTTTAGTCCATCCTATGGTATTGCTTTACTTTCCTGTACGTGCTCTTACTGACTTGCAGTATACCTTGAAACTTGTTGTTCTGTACCAGCAGTACAATGCAAAAGATAAAATGTACTATAAATCACAATAATAAATAAATAGTGCAAAGAAAGAGCAAAGATAGTGTGCTTGTGTTCGTGGGATCATTGTCTATTCAGAAATCTGATGGTGGAGGGGGAAGAATCTGTTCTTAATGAGTTGAGTGTGGATTATCAGGCTTCTGTCCCTCGTCTTTGATGGTAACAGTGAGAAGAGGCATGTCCTGGGTGGTGGGGTTCTTAAGAATGGATGCCATGTGTGTATATAAAAAATAAATTTACACTAAACTTTGAGCAAAGTTAGAGCACAGAGCATTATGGGTAATGTGCTAACTTATGTATTGGGCCAGATGTAAAGAGTAGGAATAAACTAAAAACTCTCTGAAAAGTGAGTCACACAGGATCCAGGGCTTACGGTCCAACTCTTCACAATACATGTGGACAACTTGGGTGCAAGAACACATTGACATCACTCAGTAGATATCTGGATGTTAGCATAATTCAGGGAGATGAAGGTGATGCTGAGGTAGAAGATTGGATGTGACATTGGTGAATGACAGTGTTGGCTCTGTCCCTGACTCTACCAGAGATTCTGCAGACGCTAAACCCTCTTCCTTTTCAGTCTCACCCAACTGGCTCCACCTATCACCTAGCTTCTGCTTCCCCACCTTCTTATTCTGGCATCTTCCCCCTTTGTTTCCAGTCCTGATGAAGGGTCTCAGCCCAAAACATTGACTTTCTGTGATTTCTCCCTCTGCCTGTTTGTCCCACTATCCAACACATATTGGGCCAATGATAAGCTGCCCAGCACATAACCAGCACCAGCTTCCCTGCATCGAGGACATGTACATATATACAGAAAGATGCCAGAAAAAGGCCAGTAACATCATGATGGATACCACCCACCCTGCTCATGAACTGTTTGTCCCACTCCCATTGGGGGGAAGGCTATATAGCATCCACGCCAGGACCACCAGACTCAAAAACAGTTACTTCCCCAAGAAGTAAGGCTGATCAACACCTCCACCCACTAACGCACCCCTCCACATCCCCAACCCGCCCCTCCACACCCCCAATCACCACTACTTTATCATTCCCTGTCAGTCAGACACTCCTGTGTCTAATCGCACTTTATAGACATACAATCTGTCTGTGTATACAAGCTGCCTTATGTATTTATACTGCATTTTTAAAAATTATTACTGTGTCTTTATCTTATTGTGTGTTGTTGTGCTGCATTGGGTTTGGAGTAACAATTATCTCATTCTCCTTTACAATTATGTACTAGAAATGACATTAAACAGTCTTGAATCTGAAGGATGTTTTTTTTCCCAAAACTGTGCTGTTGTTGAGAGATTGTCAGCTTGTTCACATTGCTCCTGAGCTCATTGCTCACGTAGTGGGATGAAACGTTCACGTCATTGAAATGGATTCGTGTTCTAGGGGAGTCTCATCACTCAACACCAACACTGAAGTCAAGAGTGAATTAAATATGTATAGGCAGGGAGGGTTTTACATGCAACATTATAGCACAGTGCAAGGCCCCTTGGCTCACAATGTTGTGCCAAAGTTATAGAGTCATAGAGAAGTACAGCACAGTAACAGGCCCTTTGGCCCTTCTAGTCCATGCTGAGAACCATTTAATCTGTCTACTCCCATCGACATGCATCAGGACCATAGCCCTCCCTACCCTACCATCCATGTCCCAATCCAAGTTTCTCTTAAACATTGCAATCGAGCTCGCATGCACCACTTGTGCTGGCAGCTCATTCTACACTCTCAGGGCCCTCTGAGATAACCTACTGCAAAATCAAACTAATCCTTCCTTCCTGCATAGCCCAAACAACAGGAATTCTGCAGATGCTGGAAATTCAAGCAACACACATAAAAGTTGCTGGTGAACGCAGCAGGCCAGGCAGCATCTCTAGGAAGAGGTACAGTCGACGTTTCAGGCCGAGACCCTTCATCAGGACTAGACGAAGGGTCTCGGCCTGAAACGTCGACTGCACCTCTCCCTAGAGATGCTGCCTGGCCTGCTGCATTCACCAGCAACTTTTATGTGTGTTCCTACATAGCCCTCTCTTTTTCTATCATCCACGTGAGTCTCTTAAATGTCCCTAAAGTATCTGCCTCTACCTCCAGCACCACTAGCAGGGTGTTCCACACACTCAACACTCTCTGTGTGAAGAACTTGCTTTTGACATTTCCCCACCCCCAAACTTCCCTCCAATCACCTTAAAATGATGTCCCCTCATATTAGCCATTTCTGTCCAGGGGAAAAGTCTTTGTCTGGCCACTCTATCAATGCTTCTTATCACCTGACACTCCTCTATCAAGTCATGTCTTATCTTAACTTCACTCCAAAGAGAAAAGTCCTAGCCCACTCAGCCTAACCACATAAGACATGCTCTCTAATCCGAGCAGCATCCTGGTAAATCTCTTCTGCGCGAACAAGAGAACGGTTCTGTTGAAGGGCCTTGGCCCAAAACATCGACTGTTTACTCTTTTCTATAGATGCTGGCCTGGCCTGCTGAGATCCTCCAGCATTTTGTTTGTGTTTCTGCACCCTCTCTAAAGCTTCTATGTCCTTCCTATAATGGGCCAGCCAGAACCGAACACTGTTTTCCAAGTGTGGTCTAATCAGGGTTTTATAGAGCTGCCACATTACCTCGTGACTCTCAGACTCGAAAGTCGAGGCGCAGTGGCTGGAGACAGCAAATCTCTGCGAGCCCGTTGGGAAAGTCATAAACCCAGTGTCCGCAAGTCTGAGGCCCCCTGGAGGCCGGAGGCTGAAGACAGCCTGTCCTGGGGTTGCGGGACTGTGCTTGTGTGCGTGGGTGGCTGGCAGGGAGCAAAGGGGTGTTTTTGCTGTTGTTGTTTTGTTCCTTGTGCTCTGTGTTGTTCTGCCAAGCTCGGTGGGCATGCAGTGTTGGCACGAGAATGTGTGGTGACATTTGTGAGCTGGCCCCGGCACATGTTCAGATTGTGTTGGTCATGAATGCAAACAACACTTATCACTGTATGTTTAACGTATATGTGATAAATAAATGAATCTGAAGGATCCTGAAATATCTTTGGCAAGTAATATTGAGAGAGCAATTGATATTTGGAATACTGTGCCTGAGGGGGTGGTGCATTCATAAACAGTCACTACATTTAAAAGGCATTTAGACAGACGTTTAAATGTCACACTGTTAGGTGAAAGGTTTCAGTCTCCACTGAGTCAGAGAATTTGATTTGCCATTGTGTCCCTAATAAATAAAAAGATAAATGAAGTTCAAATATAAGGCTTTTGTCATTCATCTGAATGCATGTTTATCACTAAACAAACCAATTTACTACTCAGAAAGGAATAACAGGAGTTCTAAATTCAATCTCCTCAGAAGGTGTAGATGTGCTTTTTTGACAAGTGAGGAGGTGTTGTGGGTCCAGGTATGTTCAAAGGTTCAAAGCCACTGCTGTCGGTCCGCACCAGTTTACCTCAGTTTTGTCATTATTATTTTATCCTCAACGTTGGTCTGTTCACAGTGGATTTTTTATGTGGAGTAATTCCAAACTGAGAGCTCAATCAATTAATCATAATGTTTCAATTCAGTGACTATCTGATTAGCTTCTAACAGGATAAATATCAAATGATAAAGCTTTACTTGTCATATCGAAATATAGCGTGAAATGCATTATTTTCATCAAAAAAATCAGCGAGGATTGTGCTGGGCAAACAGCAAGTGTCACTGGCACTGACAGAGCATGTCCACAACTTCCTAACTCTTTGGAATGTGGGAGGGAACCAAAGCCCCCAAAGGAAACTCTCGCAGTCACAGGGAAAACATACAAACTCCTTACAGGGAGCAGTGGGAATTGAACCCCGATCGTCCAGCTGGTGTTGCAAAGTGGTTGTGAGATTAGTAAGTTGTGGGCATTCCATACTGGTGCTGGAAGTGTGGTGACATGTGGGGGCTGCCCCCAGAACACCCTTGGGCATTAACACAAACAACGCACTTCACTGTATGTTTCAATATTTCAACTTCAAGTTCAGTTTATTTGCATTCAACCGTAAACATGTATAGCACCAAACGAAACAACATTCCACAACACAATACATATAACTCACGCACAACACATAAAGTAATATTACCACAAATAAATTAACAAATAACGAGGTGCATCTATGACACAAGTTAAAAGTAAACAGTCTAATGGCACAGGCATGATGAGACCTGGGTGGTGAGAGGGAGTTCAGTAGCCTCATGGCCTGGGGGAAAAAGCTGTTTCCCATCCTAACAGTCCTTGTCCTACTGTTACAGTACCTCCTGCCTGACGGACGGATGGGAGGGATCCTTCACAACGTTAAGGGTCCTGTGTATGTAGCGCTCCTGATAAATATCTCTAATGGGTTGAAGAGAGACCCTGATGATCTCCTCAGCAGTCCTCACAATCCTTTGTGAGGACTTGTGATCAGATGGCTTGCAATTCCCGTGCAAGGCTGTGATACAGCTGGCCAGGACAGCTCCTGTAAGACGTAGTTAGAATGGGGTGGGGGGGTGGGGGATATTGCTCACCTCAATCTCCTCACGAAATAGAGATGCTGCTGTGCTTTCTTGACTAAAGAGATGCTGGCGAGGGCCAGGCGAGATCACCTATGATGTGCACTCCCAGAAACTGGGTGCTTCCAACTCTCTCCTCAGAGAAAACATTTAAAATCAGCATCAGATTTAATGTCACTGGCATATGTTGTGAAACTTATTGTATTGCAGCAGCAGTACATTAAAATACATAATAATAAAAACTATAAATTACATTAAGAATATATACTGTATATATAAAAAGTAATGTCAAAAAACAGGAAAAAAAGAACACAGAAGGGAGGTTTCATGGGTTCTTGGACCATTCAGAAAACTGATGGCAGAGGAGAAGAAGCTGTTTCTAAAGCAGTGCAAGTATGTGTCTTCAAGCTCCTGTACCTCCTCCTTGATGTATGCAGTAGGATGTTGGAGATCTTTTGCCAGTCTGTTGTAGCGAGTGCAATCTTCTTTGCGGCTTTACGCTGGGGGAGCAGCACCAGTGCTGGTGATGCAAAATGACTAAATAAACCCATCAAAAAGGCTGGATCTGTCCTTAACTACAACCTGGACTCTTGAGTTAGTGGTGGAGAGGAGGTCACTAAACAAACTGTTATCCATATTGGACAATCTGGCACATCCTCTCCATGACCTTCTGAATAAGCAGTGGAGCACCCTTTCAAACAGAGTCATTCAGCTCTGCCGTCACAAGGATTGTTACAGAAAATCTTTCCTACCAAATGCAATAAGCACATACAACAGTTCATCTCTGTGTAAAAGGAAAACTCACATTATAGTACAATATTGATGTCAATAGTGATTACTGCTTCTCCATTCCAGCTCCTTAGTTTTTGCGACATTGAGAGAGTGGTTTGTAATCCAAAAGCCTAACAGTACATAACACCAGGCTCAAGGTCAATTTCTTCCCCACTGTTATCAAACTATTGAATGGTTCCCTCGCACAATGAGATGGATTTTTAACCTCACAGTCCACCATTATGATCTTGCACCTTATTTTTTACCTGCACTTACTTTCTCTGGAGCTGTTACACTTCATTCTGCATCTGTTACTGTTTTCCCTTGCTCTACCTCAGTCATTTGATTTGTATGAACAGCATGCAAGCTTTTCCACTGTACCTCGGTACATGTGACAATGATAAATCTAAACCTATGTTCTATCTTTCAAACTGTCAGAAAACACATCATTTAGTGGGAGGTTCCCTTTGTAAACAGCTTTTCTCCAAAGGCGGAACAAACACAACAGCCAAATGACCTAATTCTGTTCCTATTGTCTTATGGCCTGTTTGTCTTGTAGTCGATAATAAACCAAATGGAATTTCAACAATGAAAGAGGCCCATCTAGTCTGTGCAAAACCATTTAAACTGCCTAGTTCCATCGACCTGATAAATTTTGCTTGGCAAGTGACAAGTGTCTCTCCCTGTCACCATCTTATTCTCCTTTACAGGTTTCGACCTTGGGGGCCACACTGGAGTGTCGATGCCTGCTTCGCAAGATGGGCGACTGCCTACCCTGCCACACCAATACACCCACAAGGAGTTTCGGCTGTGTCCTCCCAAGCCCTTTGCTTCCCAGCAGGAATTCTCAGCGCCTGCATCCTGCCCAGCCTCGCTCTCCATCACTCCAGTGCCTTCGTACTGCAGCAGCAGCCAGGAGACCCTCAGCCTGGAGACTGAAGGTACGCCGTTGGCCTGGCTTCTTCTCTGCCTGTACTCGTTCGGTGCAACTGTTGTGTGCAGAACATAGAGAGCTCCACAGAACTCTGGTTAGATAGCACACAGCGTACTGTGTTCATTTCTGGTTGCCTTATTATAGGAAGGATGTGGAAGCTTTAGAGAGAGTGCTGAGGATATTTACCAGGATGCTGCCTGAGTTAACCGCACTTGGGGTATTGTCTATAGTTCTGGTATCTCATTATAGAAAGGATTTGGAAGCTTTAGAGAGGATGCAGAGGAGATTTTCCAGGATGCTGCCTGGATTAGAGAGCATGTCGTATGTAGGTAGGTTGAGAGAGCTAAGATGTTTCTCCTTGGAGTGAAGGAGGATGAGAGGTGACTTGATAGAGGTGTACAAGATGATAAGAGGCATTGATAGAGTGGACAGCCAGAGACTTTTTCCCAGAGTGGAAATGACTAATAAAAGTGGACATAACTTTAAGATGATTGGAGGAAAGTATCCTCCCAGAGGACCACAACTTTGTTGTAGGGTTTGGGGGCTTGCATGCCTCAATGAACCAAAGAGCTATGTTGGCTGGAGTCCATGCCTTGTGCCCTGACTCTTGGTAGGGTGACCCATGCTAAACAGGTCATAGGGTAGAGGCCAGACTATGAGTGGTCCAGCAGTCCTCCGGGTTCGGGGGTTCAGCTCTGAGCTAACAACCCTGACTGGGGGGAAAAAGTTCCAGAAACAGCAATGAATTATCCTTTTACATCTGAGTGCAACGGTATTCCTGAGTCTCCTCCCAGGACTTGTGTGACTGATAGTAGTGAAAAATGAGAAGAAGCTACAGACATGACGAAGGAAGCCCTGAACACTGCCAAGGACAGACAGACATTCCTGCCCTAAACATCAGTGGCATAACGGGGGGTACAGGATGAAAGTATAGGGGGGAAGACAGAAGTAGGTTTTTTTAACACAGAGAATGGTGTTTCCATGAAGCACACTGCCGGGATGGTGATAAAGGCAGATACTTTGAAGACATTTAAGAAACTTTTAGGAAGGCAGATGGATGTCTGCAGAACAGAGATCTGTGTGGGAGGGAAGGGTTAGATTGATCTTGGAGTAAGTTAAAGGGTCAGGACAACATTGTGAAGCCACAGGGCTGTACTGTAATGTTCTATGTTCTATGATGTAAAATCAGGACAGTGAGTGACTTCGAGGACAGCCTGCAGATGGAGAGATTCACCCGGAACTTGCGTGAATTTACAATTTTACAATGACCAATGAACCTACCAACTGGTAGGTCTTTGCACTGTGGGAAGAAACCGGAGCACCCAGAGAAAACCCATGCCATCACAGGGAGAACATACAAACGCCTTACAAGCAGCAGTGGGAATTGAACTCGGGTTTTACAGGAGCTGCTACACTTTATTCGGCATTGTTATTGTTTTACCTTGTTCTACCTCAATGCACTGTGTAATGATCTGATCTGTATGAACAGTATATAAGACAAGTTTTTCACTGTACATGTGACTATAATAACCCTTCCAATTCCAATAAACCTGTATAAGTCCACCCCTCAGCGTACTTCTCTCCACGGGAAATATCTGCAGCCAGGACACCTCCATGTGCCAGGAACCGGTGGATAGTGAGGCAGATCTGAGTGACGAAAATGGCAGTTTGATTTATTTAGAGATACTGCACAGTGACAGACCCTTCTGGTCCAACGAGTCACACCATGTGACCAAGTAACCTATAACCCAGGCCATGCCCTCTAGTTGGTGCTGCCAACAGGAAGAAGGTACAGGAGCCTCAAGACTCATACCACCAGGTTCAGGAGCAGTTGTTACCTCTCAACCATCAGGCTCTTGAACCAGAGGGGATAACTTCACCCAACATCACTCACCACAACACTGAACTGTGCCCACAACCTATGGACTGACTTTCAAGGACTCGTCATCTTATACTCTTCATATTTGTTGCTTATTTATTTATTATTTTTCTGTTTTGCTTTGCACAGTTCGTTGCCTTTTGCACTTTGCTTGTCTGTCCTGTTGGTGCGGTCTTTCATTGATTCTATTACGTTTCTGGGATTTACTGAGTATGCCCCCAAGAAAATGAATCTCGAGGTTGTATATGGTGACATATACTGAATGTACTTTGATAATAAATTTACTTTGAATTCTAATTATTAACTAACATGTCATGGGTGACTTTGGGTGGGATAGTATGGGAGGTGGGGTGGGTTGTTTTCTGCAGTGTGGAGTAACTGTAATGACATTCTGGTCGTCAGAGCCTGAAATTAAAAGACTTGCTGATAGTTCGGAAGGTGTTGAAAGATCACATCAACAAAACAGTCAAGTTGGCACCTTGGTGCAGGAGCAGGTAATGCCGAGTGGCCTGTTTTCATACTAAATCCATCTGTGACTCCCCTGTGGCTATATGGCAAAGGGGAGGAAGCTTTTCCCACACTCATCATCTTAGGAACAGCTTCTTCTGAATTGATTTTATTTCTTACATACTTTGTATAAGTGAGGAGTAAAAACCTTAACGGTGCGTCTCCATCTGAATGTGCAAATTATAGTAAATTGTAATAAATCGTGTGTACAGTAAGATATACAACAGGACAGTCACTATAGCTTAGAGATGCAATTGTGTCAGCATGAATTAATCAGTCTGATGGCCTGGTGGAAGAAGCTGTCCCGGAGCCTGTGGGTCTTGGCTTTAATGCTGTAGTACCGTTTCCCAGATGGTAGCAGCTGGAACAGTTTGTGGTTGGCGTGACCAGGCAAGATGCAACCCAGGCTACTGTGGGAAGCGAGAGAGGAGATTGCTGAGCCTCTGGCAATGATCTTTGCATCATCAATAGGGACGGGAGAGGTTCTGGAGGATTGGAGGGTTGCGGATGTTGTTCCCTTATTCAAGAAAGGGAGTAGCGATAGCCCAGGAAATTATAGACCAGTGAGTCTTACTTCAGTGGTTGGTAAGTTGATGGAGAAGATCCTGAGAGGCAGGATTTATGAACATTTGGAGAGGCATAATATGATTATGAATAGTCAGCATAGCTTTGTGAAAGGCAAGTCGTGCCTTACGAGCCTGATTGAATTTTTTGAGGATGTGACTAAACACATTGATGGAGGTACCGCTGTAGATGTAGTGTATATGGATTTCAGCAACGCATTTGATAAGGTACCCCATGCCAGGCTTATTGATAAAGTAAGGAGGCATGGGATCCAAGGGGACATTGCTTTGTGGATCCAGAATTGGCTTGCCCACAGAAGGCAAAGAGTGGTAGCAGACAGGTTATATTCTGCATGGAGGTCGGTGACAAGTGGTGTGCCTCAGGGATCTGTATTGGGACCCCTACTCTTTGTGATTTTTATAAATGACCTGGATAAGGAAGTGGAGGGATGGGTTAGTAAATTTGCTGATGACACAAAGGTTGGGGATGTTGTGGATAATGTGGAGGGCTGTCAGAGGTTACAGCAGGACATCGATAGGATGCAAAACTGGGCTGAGAAGTGGCAGATGGAATTCAACCCAGATAAGTGTGAGGTGGTTCATTTTGGTGGGTCAAATATGATAGCAGAATATAGCATTAATGATAAGACTTGTGGCAGTGTGGAGGATCAGAGGGATCTTGGGGTCCGAGTCCATAGGACACTCAAAGCTGCTGTGCAGGGTGACTCTGTGATTAAGAAGGTATACGGTGTATTGGCCTTCATCAATCGTGGCATTGAGTTTAGGAGCCGAGAGGTAATGTTGCAGCTATATAGGACCCTGGTCAGACCCCACTTGGAGTACTGTACTCAGTTCTGGTCACCTCACTACAGGAAGGACGTAGAAACTATAGAAAGGGTGCAGAGGAGATTTACCAGGACGTTGCCTAGATTGGGGAGCATGCCTTATGAGAATAGGCTGAGTGAACTCGGCCTTTTCCCCTTGGAGCGACAGAGGATGAGAGGTGACCTGATAGAGGTGTGTAAGATGATGAGAGGCATTGATCGTGTGGATAGTCAGAGGCTTTTTCCAGGGCTGAAATGGCTAACACGAGAGGACACAGGTTTAAGGTGCTTGGAAGTAGGTACAGAGGAGACATCAGGGGTAAGTTTTTTTACACAGAGAGTGGTGAGTGTGTGGAATGGGCTGCCGGTAATGGTGGTGGAGGCAGATACGATAGGGTCCTTTAAGAGACTCCTGGATAGGTACATGGAGCTTAGAAAAATAGGGGGCTGTGCTTAACCCTAGGTAATTTCTAAGGTAGGGACATGTTTGGCACAGCATTGTGGGCTGAAGGGCCTGTATTGTGCTGAAGGTTTTCTATGTTTCTATGTTTCACACCTCAGCCCCAGAGGAACAACGTTTCATTTAGCTGTAGACATGTCTGTGGTTAAATGACAATTACCTTGAGCTTGATAAATACATAAATCCCAGCATGTATTTACAATATAAACCACATTATAACAAGTGGTTTAAAGTATTTACAGTGCAGTGCAGTGACAGGGGTAATAAATAGAGGGTGTGGGGGAAACTAGAATGGTTGATCAGACCTGGTGGAAGAAGCTTTTAAAATGGCATAAAGTTTTTATTTTATTAGGCCTGTAGCGCATTCTAAAAGGGAGCTTTTGGGAAAGACTGTTTGTTGGGTGAGTAGTGTCCACTTGGTCCCATCAGATTGTCATAGCTGCAGGGTGGGGGAATCGTGGGGATGAGCTCCCACTCCTGATTGAACGTGCACCTCAATGTTCTCTGGCAACCAAGACCAGCTCCTGGTCTTCATGCGTGGCTTAACGACTAACCCAGCAGAATTGTTTCTGCTGACAGAAACAATAGGTGAAAAGTTTAAGGGGAACATGAGGGTAAGCTTCTTCACTCAAGGTTTGTGAGAGTGTGGAACAAGCTGCCAGCACAAACTCACAAGTGCGAACTTGATTTCAACATTTAAGAGAAGTTTGGATAGGTACATGGATGGTAGGAGTATGGAGGGCTATAGGTCTGGTGCAGGTCAGTGGGATTAGATAGTTTAAATGGGTCGGCACATACCAGATGGGCCAAATGGCCTGTTTCTGTGCAGTACTTCTCTGTGATTCTAAGGAGCAAAGTGGGTTACTGGCACCTTAAAACCACTCGCTTCAGACAATGGGCTTGTCAGCACTAGATGGCAGCTCATCTAGGAGAATGAAAACTTTGATCTCAAACATCCGCTGCCTTGTGGCTCTACCTACTCATGGGGAAGACTTCAGGAGTAAATCACGAGGGAAAAATCCAAAGCTGGAGTCCCTAAGGCAGTCATACATTGCGGTTAATTGCTACTGACAACTCCTCTAGCGCCACTGGTGCCAAACTGTATCAGTATCTGCTGTTCCTTTGGATTCATCGGCTGTGCGGAGAGGAGAAGCCTGCTGCATAGGCAACAGCTCTGTCTCCATCTCATACTGACCTGACTTGCATGTCACGTAGACGGCGAGGTCACATCATCCATTGTCAACCCCGACCGACAGAAAGCCTCAGTATCCGCAATGATTTTTCCTGTTCGTTTCTTTTCCTGGACATATACAGTCTGCAGTGATGGTAGACTGTTCTACCTCTTATATTTTATTCCCTAACCTCTGAAGACAAGCATGCCTTCTTCACCAGCCTATCCATCTGTGTTGGCACTTTCAGGGAACTTGGACACCAACATGTTGAACATTCGTCAACTATTTACTGTACGTGTCCCACCTCTGTTCATCAACCCTCCACAGATCCCCACCATTTACTGTACGTGTCCCACCTCTGTTCATCAACCCTCCACAGATCCCCACCATTTACTGTACATGTTCCACCTCTGTTCATCAACCCTCCACAGATCCCCACCATTTACTGTACATGTTCCACCTCTGTTCATCAACCCTCCACAGATCCCCACCATTTACTGTACATGTTCCACCTCTGTTCATCAACCCTCCACAGATCCCCACCATTTACTGTACGTGTTCCACCTCTGTTCATCAACCCTCCACAGATCCCCACCATTTACTGTACGTGTCCCACCTCTGTTCATCAACCCTCCACAGATCCCCACCATTTACTGTACATGTCCCACCTCTGTTCATCAACCCTCCACAGATCCCCACCATTTACTGTACGTGTCCCACCTCTGTTCATCAACCCTCTACAGATCCCCACCATTTACTGTACGTGTCCCACTTCTGTTCATCAACCCTCCACAGATCCCCACCATTTACTGTACGTGTCCCACCTCTGTTCATCAACCCTCCACAGATCCCCACCATTTACTGTACGTGTCCCACCTCTGTTCATCAACCCTCCACAGATCCCCACCATTTACTGTACATGTCCCACTTCTGTTCATCAACCCTCCACAGATCCCCACCATTTACTGTACGTGTCCCACCTCTGTTCATCAACCCTTCACAGATCCCCACCATTTACTGTACATGTTCCACCTCTGTTCAACATAAGAACATAAGAAATAGGAGCAGGAGTAGGCCATTCAGCCCATTGACCCTGCCCCGCCATTCAATAAGATCATGGCTGATCTGTCCGTAAACTCAGCACCATCTACCTGCCTTTTCCCCATAACCTTTAATTCCCCTACCATGTAAAAATCTTTCTAACTGTATCTTAAAGGAAAAGGGGAAGCACAACGAGATCTAGGTGTTCTTGTACATCAGTCACTGAAAGCAAGCATGCAAGTACAGCAGGCAGTGAAGAAAGCTAATGGCATGCTGGCCTTCATAACAAGGGGAATTGAGTATAAGAGCAAAGAGGTCCTTCTGCAGCTGTACAGGGCCCTGGTGAGACCACACCTGGAGTACTGTGTGTAGTTTTGGTCTCCAAATTTGAGGAAGGACATTCTTGCTATTGAGAGAGTGCAGCGTAGGTTCACAAGGTTAATTCCTGGGATGGCGGGACTGTCATATGTTGAAAGATTGGAGCGACTGGGCTTGTATACTCTGGAATTCAAGGGCTGAATGGCCTACTCTTGCACCTATTGTCTATTGTCTATTAAATATATTTAGTGAAGAAGCCTCAACTGCTTCCCTGGGCAGAGTGTTCCACAGATTCATCACTACTCTAGCTCACTCGACCAATCCTCAGAAGATTTGCTCTTTAATCCAGGCAGCATTCTGGTAAATCTCCTCTGTCGATGAGGCGAACTGATACAATACTCTGTGCACAGAGTTTTATAGAGTTGTCTATATATATTAGACATAAGTTTATATAGAGAAGTTTATATGTATAGTGAATATACTTACATATGATATATAAATATATATTACACAAATTCATATGTATAAGAAGGAGAGAATCAAATTACATCTCAATGGAAAGGAGGATAGAAACAATGGTTCAAATAGCTCATTGCTGGTAGCTATCAGCACCGGTGTTCTGTGTGCATTCGTGTGTGCTCAGTGTCAGGGCCAGAGGTTGAGGTGATACCTCTTAGCGCCAGAGAGGTGAAGTCACTGGTGAATCTCCCTCTTCTGTTGCTGGAGTAGGTCCGCAGGTTAAATCATCCATCCAGAGACTCCTCTCATTTCTGCCTCAACATCTGCTGCAAGGCCCCCGGGACACAACTGTGCCCACAGGCATTCAGAGAGCTGGCCAGGGTTTCAATAAGGTACCTTTCAGTTTTGTGCAGAGCTAATCATCTTCACTATACAGTATCTTCAAAGTTCTGACGTTTCCGCATTCCACCTGGTCCCGCTGGCAATTTTTGTTTAATTTTGCCTTCAGTCTTGTCAATTTTAAAAATAATAATCACCCATTTTTGGGAACCATCGCATTCAGAACCAGATTTAATATCACTGGCGTATGTTGTGAAATTTACTATTTTGCGGCAACAGTACATTGCAGCGGATAATAATACAAAAATACAAATTACAAAAAGTATATATAAATTAAATTAAGTAGTGCAAAAGAGAGCTAGATATAGTAAAGTAGTGTCCTATAACACTGCTTAAATGCATTATGTACTTCTCTACAAAATTATTGTCAGAACTTTCGAGTATAGCTTTTTAAATGTTGTTTCAGGGAGCTAAATGCAAATAAGAGTCAGCCATCTCGAATTAATCCCCCCCGCCCCCAACTCCATTGCCGAGACGTCGATACAATGAAATATTGCGACAAGACTGTTTCCCCTCGGCCAGCCCCCGCCGGCGTGGTGATGTACAGACGGGGCGAAAGATCCCGCGTCCTCCCGCACGCCTGTCTCGGCGAGAAGGACCGGCGACACTCGTGCGCGGATCTCCTGCTGCAGTGCACCACAATGCAGCGGCTGTTAGAACGGCCGGCCACACTCCGGACCCGGCTCCGTTACTGAGCGGTGGCGTGTGAGGCTCTCTCCTTCATCTTGAGTATATCGTACAGTGATAACCGGTGTCGTCTGCGTAATAATATTAACCATGTAGACCGCGCTGAAAGCCGTACGCTTTATGCTGTGATTCCGATATTACTGTCTCCGGTTCCGAATTCAGAATCAGTCCTTGAATGTTTGTGTTCATGTTGGCAAAGCTCGAATTTGTTACCCCAGTGTTTGGGTTATGTGTAAAACATTCTGACATTTGTACCAATTAATTTAAAGCATTTTAGTACGTTTTCTGACAATTGGTTAATTAGTCCGGGTTTGCAGCCTGCTGTTTTTGAGGTCTCTATTCCGGAAACGCGAAGCTTGAAGTTATTCGAAAGAGCGAATTGGGTGAGGGAGAAATTCTCTGCTGGCCGGCAAGTTTGGTACCGGGCAGACTGGCAGAGCCTTCTGGTTTGGAGGGAGAGGGAGAGAAATCAGCGAACGAGTCAAGACGGGGTGCTGGTAATCAGGAGCTGGATTATAGAGCAACTGGTAATTGGTTAGTTGGTACAGTATAGACCGTTCAACTGGGAGATGTTTGAACAAAATCCACTTCAAGGGTTTCTCGTGTCGTGGGGTAGGCTGTAAGAACTGAAAGGCCCCGTCCTGTCCCTGGAATGTGAACATCACAGGTTTGATGAATTTAATCAATGAAGTTTTTAATTTGTTTAAAAAGCGTGCCAAACAAAACGCCAGCATGGATGACTGTACCGCCCTGATTTGTAATGGGTGCAGAGCTGTCTGCGTGGAGTTTGCTTCACCCAGTGAGTGAGCTGTACCTGACTGTTAGGTCTATCAGTCAGAATTGTACAGTACACAGCACAGAAACTGGCCGTTCAGCCCAAATCATCCATGCCAACCGTCCCATTTGCCTACATTTGGCCCATATCCCTCTCAACCTTTCCAGTCCTTGTGCTTGGCCCAGAGATGGTCTGGTGTGTGCACCTTCTAATGAAGGGTCTCGACCCAAAACGTTGACTGTTTATTCCCCTCCATTGATGCTGCCTGACCTGCTGAGTTCCTCCAACTTTCTGTGCATCTTGCTCTGGATTTCCAGTGTCTGCAGGATCTCAGAATCACATTTATTATCACTGATATGAGTCATGAAATGTTGTTTTGTAGCTGCAGTACAGTGCATGATGTAAAGTTACTGTTACAATAAGGAATATAAAAAGATAAACAAGTAGTGCCAAAAGAGAGCAAAATAGCAAGGTAATGCTCATGGTTTTATGAACCACCCAGAAATATGATGGGGAAGGGGAAGATGCTGTTCTTAAAATGTTGAGTGTGGGTCCTCAGACTCCTCTGTGATGGGAGAGCTTTCACCGGCTGGATGGGAGAGCTTGCAGTGGCTGGTGAGGGTGCTTCCTGAGGGTGCTGCTTTTCTGAGGCATCGCCTTTTGGAGATGTCCTCAATGGTGGCGAGGCTAGTGCCCGTGATGGAACTGACTGAATTTACAGCCTTCATATCAGACAGCCGACATAACCAATCAGAATGCTTCCTAAGCTGCATCTGTAGATTCATGCCACCGTCTGTAAGTAGTTTGTACATTATCTCTCTGACCGTGAGCGATTCCTCCAGTTTCATTGCACGTTCCAAAGATGTCCTGTACGGGTTAGGGCTGGTAAGTCGTGGACATGTCCTGTATGGGTTAGGGCTAGTAAGTTGTGGACATGTCCTGTATGGGTTAGGGCTAGTAAGTTGTGGACATGCGCTGTACGAGTTAGGGTTAGTAAGTTGTGGACGTGTCCTGTACGGTTTAGGACCAGTAAGTTGTGGACATGCGCTGTACGAGTTAGGGTTAGTAAGTTGTGGACATGTTCTGTAGGGGTTAGGGCTGGTAAGTTGTGGATGTGTCCTGTACGGGTTAGGACCGGTAAGTTGTGGACATGCGCTGTACGAGTTAGGGTTAGTAAGTTGTGGACATGTTCTGTACGGGTTAGGGCTGGTAAGTTGTGGATGTGTCCTGTACGGGTTAGGACCGGTAAGTTGTGGACATGCGCTGTACGAGTTAGGGTTAGTAAGTTGTGGACATGTCCTGTAGGGGTTAGGACCAGTAAGCTGTGGACATGCGCTGTACGAGTTAGGGTTAGTAAGTTGTGGACATGTTCTGTAGGGGTTAGGGCTGGTAAGTTGTGGATGTGTCCTGTACGGGTTAGGACCGGTAAGTTGTGGACATGCGCTGTACGAGTTAGGGTTAGTAAGTTGTGGACATGTTCTGTACGGGTTAGGGCTGGTAAGTTGTGGATGTGTCCTGTACGGGTTAGGACCAGTAAGTTGTGGACATGCGCTGTACGAGTTAGGGTTAGTAAGTTGTGGACGTGCTATGTTGGCACCGGAAGCATTGCAACACTTGTGGGCTGCCCCCAGCTCATCCTCAGTCTGTGGTGATTGTTGCTGCAACTGGTACATTTCACTGTACCTTTCAATGTGCATGTGACGAATAAAGCTAATCTTTGCCCATTTACAACTAATCCCAGCCCCACTGATCCTTTTCAGATTCCACCACTTGCTTGAACACCAGGGTGAATTGAGCTGCCACCTGCTTGTCTTCGGGATGTGGGAGGAGATGAGACCGCCTGGGACCTGGGGACCTCGACACAGACCGCACCCGAGGCCAGGATTAAACCTGTGTCCCTGAAGACACAAGGCAGCAGCTCTTCCTGCCGCACCACTGGACCACTCAGTCTGTGTTTTCCCACTGGGCACTGACTGCAGACTGGTGTCCTTGTCCCCACGGCTCTCCCTGGGACCTCAGAAACTGAGTGCTTCCTCTAACTATTCTACCTTGGGGTGGGGGAGTGGAGAAAAGGTCAAGGACAAAGTAAACACCAGATTCTTGAGATGCTGGAAATCCAAAGCAAAATACTAAATGCTGAAGGAAATCTACCCCCCCCCCTTCTCTCTCTCCATTTCCCATTTTGGCGCTCTAACCCCTTCTCCTCATCTACCTATCAGGTCACTGTGGTACCCCTTCTCCTTCCCTTTCTCCCATGGTCCACTCTCCTCTCCTGTCAGATTCCTCCTTCAGTCCTTCACCTCTGCCACCTATCACCTCCCAACTTCTTACTTCATCCCCCACCTGCCACCTGCCAGATTGTATTCCTCCTGATTCTGGTATCTTTCCCCTTCCGACGAAGGGTCTCGACTGAAATGTTGACTGTTTATTCCTCTCTATAGATGCTGCCTGACTTGCTGAGTTCCTTCAGCATTTTGTTTGTGTTACTCTGGATTTCCAGTATCTGCAGAGTTATGTGTCTATGAGTTCCTCAAGGACACAGTAATCATGTAAAGTTGATCCTTGAAATCATGTTGGCTTGCTCGCAAAGGTTGGGGTGTTGTGTGAGTAGTCTTTGAGAAGTTTGATCAATTCCTCAGCCCTCTCTGTAAACTGAGGTCTCTGTGTCACCATGCTTCACCTCGTGATCCGGACCAGCTCTTTGCTATTGGCCTTGTGGCCTTATTTTATTATGGCAGGATAATATGGGATTGACAAACACGAGGGATGAGAGAATTAGACCAAGCAATTAGCAAACATGCTAATCACTATCTGCCAACGTTTCTCAAGTAGTTGTTCAGCACTAATGAATGACTCTTCATCCGGCTGTGAATGTCAAATATAGAGAACAAATTATAGTTCATGAGCAGTCAGTGTGCTGCAGCCCAGAAACAGGCCCTTCAGCCCATCTAGTCCGTGTTGAACTGTAGTCCCATTCTGGACCACTGGCCCCCACAGCGAAAGGCAAAGGTTAGATTAGATTAGATTCTCTCTGTCTCTGGAGACAGCTTATCTACTGGAGTCTATTATAAACTCATGGACTCTCACAGCTACCTGAACCATACCTCTTCCCACCCAGTTATTTGTAAAAACATCACCCCCTTCTCTCAATCCCTTTGTCTCCACTGCACCTGCTCTCAGGACGAGACTTTTCATTCTAGAACGAAGGAGACGTCCTCCTCCTTCAAAGAAAGGGGCTTTCCTTCCTCCACCATCAACGCGGCCCTCAACAGCATCTCTTCCATTTCACGCATATCTGTTCTCACCCCATCCTCCCGCCACCCCACCAGGGATGGGGTGTCTCTTGTCCTCCCATACCAGCCTCTGCATCCAGCACATAGTTCTTCACAACTTCTTCCATCTCCAACGGGATCCCACCACCAAGCACATCAATCCTTTCTCCCATTTTCTGCTTTCCACGGGATTCGCTCCCTACGCGATTCCCTTGTCCATTCATCCCTCCCCACTGACCTCCCTCCTGGCACTTATCATTGCAAGGGGAACAAGTGCTACACCTGCCCCTACACCTCCTCCCTCACTACCATTCAGGGCCCTAAACAGTCCAGCCAGCTGAGGCAACACTTCACCTGTGAGTCTGTTGGGGTCATCTACTGTGTCCAGTGCTCCCAGTGTGGTCTCTTGTATATCGGTGAGACCTGACGTAAATTGGGAGACCGTTTCACCGAGCACCTACACTCTGTCTGCTAGAAAAGCGGAATCTCCCACTGGCCGCCTGTTTTAATTCCACTTCCCATTCCCATTCCGATATGTCCATCTATGGCCTCCTCCACTGTTGTGATGAGGTGACACTCAAGTTGGAGGAAACTCCAACCTGGGCAGCCTCCAACCTAATGGCAAGAACACTGATTTCTTGAAATTGGATCAGCAAGTTTGCTGATGATACAAAGATTGGAGGTGTAGTAGACAGTGAGGAAGGTTTTCAGAGCCTGCAGAGGAACTTGGACCAGCTGGAAAAATGGGCTAAAAAATGGCAGATGGAGTTTAATACTGATAAGTGTGAGGTATTGCACGTTGGAAGGACAAACTGACGTAGAACATACAGGGTTAATGGTAAGGCACTGACGAGTGCAGTGGAACAGAGGGATCTGGGAATACAGATACAAAATTCCCTAAAAGTGGCATCACAGGCAGATAGGGTCGTAAAGAGAGCTTTTGGTACATTGGCCTTTATTAATCAAAGTATTGAGTATAAGAGCTGGAATGTTATGATGAGGTTGTATAAGGCATTGGTGAGGCCGAATCTGGAGTATTGTGTTCAGTTTTGGTCACCAAATTACAGGAAGGATATAAATAAGGTTGAAAGAGTGCAGAGAAGGTTTACAAGGATGTTGCCGGGACTTGAGAAACTCAGTTACAGAGAAAGGTTGAATAGGTTGGGACTTTATTCCCTGGAGCGTAGAAGAATGAGGGGAGATTTGATACAGGTATATAAAATTATGATGGGTATAGATAGAGTGAATGCAAGCAGGCATTTTCCACTGAGGCAAGGGGAGAAAAAAACCAGAGGACATGGGTTAAGGGTGAGGGGGGAAAAGTTTAAAGGGAACATTAGTGGGGGGCTTCTTCACACAGAGAGTGGTGGGAGTATGGAATGAGCTGCCAGATGAGGTGGTAAATGCGGGTTCTTTTTTAACATTTAAGAATAAATTGGACAGATACATGGATGGGAGGTGTATGGAGGGATATGGTCCGTGTGCAGGTCAGTGGGACTAGGCAGAAAATGGTTCGGCACAGCCAAGAAGGGCCAAAAGGCCTGTTTCTGTGCTGTAGTTTCTATGGTTTCTATGGATAATAGATTGGCCATGAACAGATTTGATGGGCAGAATGGCCTAATTCTGCTCCTCTGTCTTGTTGTCAAAGGGCTACAGATGGTGGGATCTGACAGGAGAGAAAGGTGGAACATAAAATCAAGGGAGAGTTCAGGAGGTCGGATGGGAACAGCGGGGAAATGAACCCAGTGAGAGGGATGTGTGAGTGATGGGCCGGAGGGAGGAAGGGAATGAAACAAGGGGACAGGGAAGTAGACTGGGTCTAGGGAGAGAGAAAGGTTTTTTTTTTTGCTGACTCTATTGTAGTTCTTTGTTTTCCTGTAGGTGCCTTTAAAAAAATGAATCATGCATAGTTTGATAATAAGTTTTCTTTGAACTTTGAAAAGGGATAAAGGGGGAGCATTGTACGAGAAATTGGAGAACTTAATGTGCATGCAGTTCGGTCGCAGACGAACTAGGGGAAGACGAGATGCAGTTCCCGTGGTACTGTAATTCACTTCCACTGGAAAAAACCAAACAGGTTTCAGACATGGATCCAAAGCACCAATGGTGGGACATTCATGTCAGCAACAGGTAACACTTTAATTTCATGCTGTGAAAAACCAAACCCTAGTCCAGATGAAACCCTCCTCCTGTTCACTGCCAATTCTCAAACAATCTCCGTCAAACATCACCGTATTTGGTATTTGAAAGTGACTCCCAGGATCTAGTAAGGTGGGTACTGCGGACAGCCCTCTGCCCCACTCATGACCTCCTGACAGAACGTGCTCCTCGGTCACATTGTGAATCTTTGCTTGGCTTAACAGAGCGATCTGGGCTCAACACATTGAGTGATCTGCCCCTGCTATGCTGGGGGAAGTGGAAAGATGACATATTGGGGGCAGGGTGGTTTCCTAAGGAGCAGAAGTGGCTGAGGCCAGGATATATGATGAGAGGCTTGGAAGGGGTAAATCGGATGGGTTTAATTGCCTCAACAGAGTGGGCAAGGTACAGAGTTATGACATGGGAGGACGGGAGGTGTTGCAAGAAATGTGTTCATCCAGAGGGTGGTAGGGGTCTGGGTCTCTCCACCAGAAAGGGTAGAGATCAGGAGTCTTGCCCACATCTCCACAGTACTTGGACGTGGCCGTGACTTTCAGGGCCATTGCTTGGCGGAGTGATGTTGGACAAGCTCCATTGTTGGCTGCACGGACATGATGGGCTGAATGGCCTCTTGTGTCACAATGCTGAGGTCACCCAGATGCCTCACCATCAATTAAACCAAGGAATTCATTCTTCACTTTGGGAAGGGGAAGGGAAGTTGAGGAACACGTGCCTGCTCTCATCGAGGGATCAGAAGTGGAAGGGTGAGCAATTTCAAGTTCTTGGGTGTCAACGTCTCTGAGGATCTATCCTGGGCCACCATATTGATGCAGTTACAAAGAAGGCACCACAGTGGCTATATTTCATTCGGAGTTTGAGGAGATTTGGTATTCACCAAAGATGCCCACAAATCTCTACACGTGTACTGTGGAGAGCATTCTAACTGGTTGCATCACCATCTGCACAAGATCAGAGAAAGCTCCAGAAGATTTTAGACTCCATCAGCTCCATCATGGTCACTGGCCTCCCCAGCATCGAGGACACCTTCAAAAGGCAATGCCTCCGAGGTGGCATCCACCATTAAGGACTCATCACCCAGGACGTGCCCTCTTCTCATTGCTACCATCAAGGAGGACACACTCAATGTTTCAGGAACAGCTTCTTCCCCTCTGCCATCCGATTTCTGAACAGACAATGAACCCACGAGCATTACCTTAGTATTTTATTTTCTCTTTTTGCATTACATATTTAATTTAATGTTTTTTTAATATATGCTTATCGTAATTTATAGCTTTTATTGTTCTGTATTGTAATGTACTGCGGCCACAAAACAACAATATTAAACCTGATTCTGATGCCTTACTCCTTGCTTTGGGACTCCTGCTGGGGGGTGGGGGTGGGGGGGGAGAGGTGAGGTGAAATGAAATGAGGCTACAGAAAGGATTCACGGATATATTCCCAGTACTGGCAGGCTGGAGTTGGATGGAGAGACAGGACAGGGAGAACGTATTAAGGAACTGGATCTGCAGCTTGATGACCTTGGACTCATACGGGAGAATGAGGAGGTGATAGACAGGAGCTACAGGGAGGTAATCACTCCTATATTAACGGAGATGGGTAAATGGGTGACTGTCAAGAGAAGGGGGAAATGCACAGCCAGTGAAGAGTACACCTGTGGCCACTCCTCTCAATAATAAGTGTACAACTTTAGATACCATTGAGGGGGACAACCTATAGGAGGGAGCCGCAGTGACCAGGTCCCTGACACTGAGTCTGTGCTGAGTCTCAGAAGAGCAGAGAGGTGGAGAGGACTGCAGTGTTGATAGCAGATGCCACAGTCAGAGGAACAGACAAGGTTCTGTGGCTGTGATATCTCCTCTCTGGTGCCAGGATCAGGGATGTCTCAGATTGGGTCCGTGGGCATTCTCAAGGGCAAGGATGAGCAGCCAGAAGTCTTGGTGCCACTTTGCACCAATGACACAGGTAGGCAAGGTGAGGAGGTCCCGAAGAGAGATTTTTATGGAGCTAGGTAGAAAGCTGAAAAACAGGACCTCCAGGGTAGTAATCTCTGGAATGCTGCCTGTGCCATGTGCCAGTGAGGATAAGAATAAGATGATTTGGTAGGAGGATGAGTGGCTGAGGAACTGGTGTGGGGACAGGAGTTCAGATTTCTGGATCATCGGGATCTTTCTGGGGAAAGTACGAGCTGTACAAAAGGGACAGGTTACACCTGAACCCAGATGAGTCCAATATCCCTGTGGACAGGTTGGCTAGAGTTGTTCAGGAGGGTTTCATCTAGTTTGGCAGGGGAATGGGAACCAGTTAGTGCTGAGGACAAGGTAGTTGGCTTACAAACAGAGGCAATGTATAGACAGACTCCTAGCAAGGAGAGGCTGATGATGGGGCAAAGTTTCAGTCAACAGGATGAGTTGTAACGTAAAACATCGACAAAATTGAAAAGGGTGAAAACAGGACTGAAGATGTTGTATTTGAATGTGAGCAGTATACGGAATAAGGTAGATGAACTTGTAGCACAATTACAAATTGGCATGTATGATGATGTCGGTATCACTGGCTCATGGCTGAAAAAGGTTTATAGTTGAGAGCTTAATGTCCAAGGATACACATTGTATTGAAAGGACAGGCAGGAGGGCAGGGGCTCTACTGGTTTTAAAAAACAATCAAATCATTAGATGAGGTGACATGGGGTCAGAAGGCGTTGAATCATTGTGGATAGAGCTAAGGAACTGCAAGGGTAAAATCTCCCTGATGGGGGCTGTATACAGGCCCCCCGCCCAAACAGTGTAAGGACGTGGTCTACGAGTTACAACGGGAGATGGAAAATGCATGCCGAAAGGGCAATGTGACAATAGTCATGGGGGATTTCAATATGCTGGTAGATTGGGAAAATCAAGTTGGTGCTGGATCCCAGGAGGGGGAATTTCTAAATGACTACGAGATGGTATTTTACAGCAGCTCATGGTTGAGCCCACTAGGGGATGAGTTATTCCAGATTGGGTGTTGTGCAATGAACCAGAACTGATTAGAGAGCTTAAGGTAAAAGAATCCTTAGGGAAAGTGAACATAATATGATCAACCTCACCCTGAAATTTGAGAAGGAGAAGCTAGGGTCAGATGTATCAGTATTATAATGGAGTAAAGGGAATTACAGAGGCATGAGAGAGCAGTTGGCCAGAATTTATTGGAAAAGAACACTGGCAGGGATGACAGCAGAGTAGCAATGGCTGGAATTTCTGGAAGCAATTCCAAAGGCACATGATATATATATTCCCAAAGAGGAAGAAGTATTCTAAAGGAGAGATGGCAGTGAGAAGTCAAAGGCGAATAAAAGCCAAAGAGAGGGCATATAATAGAGCAGAAATTACTGGGAAGTTAGAGGATTGGGAAATTTTTAAAAACCAACCAAAGGCAACTAAAAAAAGTGTAAAGATGGAATACAAAAGCCAGCCAGCCAATAATATAAAAAGACGATACCAGAAGTTTCCTCAGATACATAAAGTGTAGAGAGGTGAGAGTGGATATCAGACCACTGGAAAATGATACAGGAGAGGTAATAATGAGGGACTAGGAAATTGTGGACGAACTGAATAGGTACTTTGCATCAGTCTTCACTGTGGAAGACACCAGCAGTGTGGTTGATGCTCCAGGTGTCAGGGGTCATGAAGTGTGTAAAGTTACCATTAATAGAGAAGATTCTTGGGAAACTGCAAGGTCTGAGGCTAGAGAAGTCTCCTGAACCAGATGGTGTACACCCCAGACTTCTGAAAGAGGTGACTGAAAAGATTGTGGAGCCATTAGTAATGGTATTTCAAGAATCACTAGATTCTGGAATGGTTCCGGAGCGGAAAATTGCAAATGTCACTCCACTCTTCAAGAAGCAAGAGAGGCAGAAGAAAGGAAACTATAGGCCAATTAATCTGACATCAGTGGTTGGGAAAAAGTTGGAGTCAGTTGTTAAAGATGAGATCTCAGGGAATTTGGAGGCACATAATAAAATAGGCCGTAGTCAGCATGGTTTCCTCAAGGGAAAATCTTGCCTGACAAATCTTTTGGAATTCTTTGAAGAAATAACAAACAGTATAGACAAAGGAGAATCAGTTGATGTTGTGTGCTTGGATTTTCAGAAAGCCTTTGACGAGGTGCCACACATGAGGCTGCTTAACAGGTTAAGAGTCCATGGTATTACAGGAAAGATTCTAGCATGGATAAATTAGTGGCTGATTGGCAGAAGGCAAAGTGTGGAAATAAAGGGAGGCTCTTCTGGTTGGCTGCCAATGACTAGTGGTGTTCCACGGGGGGTCTGTGTTGGAACCGATTATTTTTATGTTACAGGTCAAGGATTTGGATGATGAAATTGATGGCTTTGTTGCTAAGTTTGCAGATGGTATGAAGAGAGGTGGAGGGGCAGGTAGTTTTGAGGAAGTAAAGAGGATACAGAAGGACTTAGATAGATTAGGAGAAAAAAGTGGCAGATGGAATATGGTGTTGGGAAGTGTATGGTCATGCTCTTCGGTGGAAGAAATGAAAGGGTTGGCTATTTTCTAAACGAAGAGAAAATTAGAAAAAAACTGGGGTGCAAAGGGACTTGGGAGTGCTTGTGCAGGATTCCCTAAAGGTTAATTTGCAGGTTGTGTCTCTGGTGAGGAAGGCAAACACAACGTTAGCATTCATTTTAAGAACACTAGAATATAGAAGTATGGATATAATGTTGAGGCTTTATAAAGCACTGGTGAAGCCTCACTTGGAATATTGTGAGCAAATTTGGGCTCCTTTTCTTAGACAGGATGTGCTGAAACTGTAGTGGGTTCAAAGGAGGTTCACAAAAATGATTCCAGGATTGAATGGCTTGTCATTTGAAGAGCGTCTGGTGGCTCTGGACCCGTATTCAGAATAATTAGGGGTGGCCTAATTGAAACCTATCGAATGGTGAAAGGCCTTGGTAGAGTGGATGTGGAGAGGATGTTTTCTATGGTGGGAGAGTCTAAGACCAGTGGACACAGCTTCAGAATAGAGGGGTGTCCTTTTAGAATGGAGATGAGGAGAAATTTCTTTAGCCAGAAGCAGTGATCTGTGGAATTCTTTGCTACAGGGAGCTGTGGAAGCCAAGTCTTTATGTGTATTTAAGGCAGAGGTTGATAGATTCCCAACTGGTTATGGCATGAAGGGATATGTGGAGAAGGCAGGAGATTGGGGCTGAGAGGGAAATGGATCAGTCATAGTGAAATGGTGGAACAGACTCGATGGGCCAAATGGCCTAATTCTGCTCCTATATCTGTGGTTTTATGGATGGGATGGGTCTGTTTTCCCTGGCGTGTATATAAATCATGAGGGGCATTCTTCTCATTTTCCCCATTGTAGGGCAGTCTAAAACCAGGGGGTTTAAGGTGAGAGGGGAAAGATTTAAAGAGGATCTGAGGGCAAGCTTTTTACACTGACAGTGGTGGGTGGGACAAACTGCCAGAAGAAGTGATGGAGGTACGAACAATGTAGAACATCACAGCAGAATACAGGCCCTTTGGCCCACAATATTGTGCCGAGCTTTTAGCATGTTCCAGGGTCAATCTGACCCTTCCTTCCTTCCTTTTCTATCATCCACGTGCCTATCTAAGAGTCTGTTAACTGCCCCAAATGCATCTGACCCTACCACGACCTCTGACACTGTGCTTCACACCTCCACAGCTCTGTGAAAATTAAAATTAACCACCTCCTCTGTCATCCCCCTCCCCGCCCTATACTTCCCTCCAATCATCTTAAAACTATGCCCTTTTTTATTAGCTATTTCTGCTCAAGCAGAAAGATCTCTGCCTGTGCAGTACATCTATGCTTCGTAGGTTTATCAATAGGAATGGTTTACAGGCATATCGGCAAATAGGACTAGCACAGCTCGGCTCTTTGGTCAGCACGGACCAGATGGGCCAAAGGGCCTGTCTCCACACTGAGTGCCTCTGTGACTCTGTAGGGAGGGAGATGGGGTGATGGGACAGGGAATGGATAGATTGTTTAGGCAGCCAAATTTTGGGTGGGGGCTTGTCGATCCAGGATGAAATTCCACTTCCTTCTGACCCACCTCAGTTGTCCAGCTATGGTCAGTAGAAGAAGATGGGCTGAAGGGTCACCTGCTGTGCTTCTAAGGTTCATTCGTTATGTGTCATGTCATGACGTGGCCGATCACGGTCTTTCCATGACCGTGACTGTTCTCGGCAAATTTTTCTACAGAAGTGGTTTGCTATTGCTGCCTTCTGTGCTGTGTCTTTACAAGACGGATGACCCAGTGTTATCAGTACTCTTCGGAGATCATCTGCCTGGCGTCAGTGGTCTTAACCAGACTTGTGATATGTACCAGCCTCTCATATGACCATCTACCACCTGTTGCCATGGCTTCACGTGATCGTGATCGGGGGAAGGAGCTAAGCAGCTGCTTCATCTTGCCCCTGGGTGACCTGCAGACCAGTGGCGGGAGGGAGCACCTTACACCCCCTTTGATAGAGCTGTATCTCTACCCTGCCACCCGGAAGGTCCAGCAGAGGCTAGTTCTCCCCGAGTCTGAGTGGTGCTACACAAATGCCATCATGTCAGCCTTTTGTCTTGCTGACGGTCTCCTGGCTTGATTACCATCCGTGAAAGCTTCAAAATGCAGACCTGTGATTTATTTTTAGGAGCCGTGTACTGGTTACAGGCTGCTTCCCACGGTGCACTTGCTCATTAATGCTTCAACACCTCTCACTGCACCAACTAGTTCCCAGTGCCTGCAACTGAGATCAGACCTTTGCCTTCAGTTGACTTCAAATACATTTCCAGCACCTCATTGTCCTTGTTGGGGTCAGTCTCTGTTTCGTGCCCCTTTAATCTCATCTCTGTAAATTTTAAAAAAAAATCTTTATTTGTCACAAGTCCATCAAAACATTCAGTGAAATGTGTTGTTTGTATCAATGACCAACACAGTTTGAGGATGTGCTGGGGGCAGCCCATAGGTGTCGTCAGGCTTCGGGTCCAGATCTTACTAACCCTAACCTGTGCAGCTTTAGACTGTGGGATGAAACCGGAGATCTCAGAAGAAACCCACGCAGTCACGGGGAAAACATACAAACTCCTTGCAGACAGCAGTGGGAATTGAAGACTGATTCTTGTGCTAAAGCTACGTTACTGTGCCCCACCCCCCAGATAAACGCTCAAAATTCTCAAAGGATGATGTTGCATCTGTATGAGGAGAGAGGGCTAAGGTTTCATCCGTATGTGATGGAGATGAACCCCCTCAGGTTAGCCACGCTGGGTGGCCCTGCCAAGCATCAAATTGTTTGAACATTGACAGGCCTAGATAGAGTGGATGTGGAGAGGGTATTTCCTATCCTGGGGTCTAGGACCAGAGGTCACAGATGGAATGGATGTGGAGAGGATCTCTTCTATAGTGGGAGAGTCACTATGTTTCCTATAGTAGAGCACAGATGAGGAATTTCTTTAGCCAGAGGGTGGAGAATCTGTGGAATTCATTGCCACAGACGGCTGTGGAGGCCAAGTCATTGGTATTTTTAAAGTGGAGGTTGATATATTCTTGATTAGTAAGAGCACCAAAGGTTATGGGGAGAAGGCAGAAGAATGGGGCAGAGAGAGAAAATTAATCACCCATTGTAGGATGGTGGAGGAGACTGGATGGGTTGAATGGCCTTATTCTGCTCCTATACCTTATGGTGTTACATGGAAATGTGTTAACACCACCATTCCCCTCCTCTTCTCTCGATATATTGTACGTCATTTCTACATGTATATTAGGGGGATGATGGCGTTGAGCTTACGGTGTGGGAATGGTATTAAAGTTCTAACTTATCTCCGTCTTTCTGTATTCTGTGCAGTTGTCTGTAGCCCAGTGCTCAACTGTACTGTTAGTGAAACATACGCCGTGGAAAATAGAACAGTACACACGGGAACAGGTCCCTCAGTCCACAATTAAATTACTAATCAAATGTCCAACTAACTAACCCTTCTGCCTACACAATGTCCATATCCTTCCATTTTCCTCGCATCTAATGTCTTTTGAAGATCTCTAATGTATCTGCCTCTGTCAGAATCAGGTTTAATATCACCGGCATACTGTATGTTGTGAAATTTGTTATCACAACCCCAGGTACAAAGCAGAAACTGTAGCCAAGCAACGTCCATTGAGCCATACTGTGGCAACGCAAGGCTGAAGTGTTAGAAATGTCATCTCCACACCCTTGTCGAGGTTCAGAAATATCATCTCCACACCCTTGTCGAGGTTCAGAAATATCATCTCCACACCCTTGTCGAGGTTCAGAAATATCATCTCCACACCCTTGTCGAGGTTCAGAAATATCATCTCCACACCCTTGTCGAGGTTCAGAAATATCATCTCCACACCCTTGTCGAGGTTCAGAAATATCATCTCCACACCCTTGTCGAGGTTCAGAAATATCATCTCCACACCCTTGTCGAGGTTCAGAAATATCATCTCCACACCCTTGTCGAGGTTCAGAAATATCATCTCCACACCCTTGTCGAGGTTCAGAAATATCATCTCCACACCCTTGTCGAGGTTCAGAAATATCATCTCCACACCCTTGTCGAGGTTCAGAAATATCATCTCCACACCCTTGTCGAGGTTCAGAAATATCATCTCCACACCCTTGTCGAGGTTCAGAAATATCATCTCCACACCCTTGTCGAGGTTCAGAAATATCATCTCCACACCCTTGTCGAGGTTCAGAAATATCATCTCCACACCCTTGTCGAGGTTCAGAAATATCATCTCCACACCCTTGTCGAGGTTCAGAAATATCATCTCCACACCCTTGTCGAGATTCAGAAATATCATCTCCACACCCTTGTCGAGATTTAGAAATATCATCTCCACACCCTTGTCGAGGTTCAGAAATATCATCTCCACACCCTTGTCGAGGTTCAGAAATATCATCTCCACACCCTTGTCGAGGTTCAGAAATATCATCTCCACACCCTTGTCGAGGTTCAGAAATATCATCTCCACACCCTTGTCGAGGTTCAGAAATATCATCTCCACACCCTTGTCGAGGTTCAGAAATATCATCTCCACACCCTTGTCGAGGTTCAGAAATATCATCTCCACACCCTTGTCGAGGTTCAGAAATATCATCTCCACACCCTTGTCGAGGTTCAGAAATATCATCTCCACACCCTTGTCGAGGTTCAGAAATATCATCTCCACACCCTTGTCGAGGTTCAGAAATATCATCTCCACACCCTTGTCGAGGTTCAGAAATATCATCTCCACACCCTTGTCGAGGTTCAGAAATATCATTTCCACACCCTTGTCGAGGTTCAGAAATATCATTTCCACACCCTTGTCGAGGTTCAGAAATATCATTTCCACACCCTTGTCGAGGTTCAGAAATATCATCTCCACACCCTTGTCGAGGTTTAGAAATATCATTTCCACACCCTTGTTGAGGTTTAGAAATATCATCTCCACGTCCCTGTCGAGGTTTAGAAATATCATCTCCACGTCCCTGTCGAGGTTTAGAAATATCATCTCCACGTCCCTGTCGAGGTTTAGAAATATCATCTCCACACCCTTGTCCAGTTTTAGAGGTTTTCCCATTTGCTCAGTGATGGAGGGAAAAGCCAAACTTGTCTATGGTTTGGCCTTGTATTTCAGCCCATGTCGTAATATCGTCCATGTCTTGCTTTATGTCATCTCTGAGTGGAAAACAAAATGAAATTTGAGAGTAAATGATTGGCAGGAAAACATTTTGATTTAGATTTTTATTTAGCCTGGTGTAGGCCCCTCCGGCCCTCCAAACCGTGCCGCACCAGCAACCCCAGAACCCCGGTTTAACCCTAAACTACTCATGGGGCAGCGGACAATGACCAGCTACCCGGTACGTCTCTGAACCAGAGCGCTAGGGACAACCCACACACTCCACGGGGAGGACGTACATAGACCCTTGCCCGGGGGCAGCCTGTTCTGGAGTTGGAGGCTTTTTTCTGTGTGTGGGAGGGTGGCAAGGGGGTTTGTTTTGATTTCGTTTTGTTGCTGGTTGCCGACATTCTACTGAACACGATGGGCATGCTATGGAGGCGACAATTGCGGACTTCCCCCAGCACATCCAAAGGCTGTTAACACAAATGGCCCATTTCACTGTATGTTTCAATGCATATGTGATAAATGAATCTAAACTTTCGAGACATCAGATCCTTTCCAGCATCGACAAGGTATGAGTCCTGGGTGAGTGCAGAAACAAAAGCTCTCAACACCATTCAGAGTCAGATTCAACATCTCAGCATTATGGAGTGAATTTGTTATTTTGTGGCAGCAGTACATTACAATATAGAAAATACAATGAGATATACAGTACTATACATTTACAACAAGAAATGTATGTATGAGTATATATTATACATATGTAAATTTTTATGTTTATGTATACCATAACTCCATAAGATATAGGAGTAGAATTAGGCCATTTGGCCCATCGAGTCTGCTCCGCTATTACATCATGGCTGATCCACTTTCCCTCTCCCTCCCTATTTCTTGCCTTCTCCCCGTATACCTTCATACGCTGACCAAGCAAGAATCTATCAACCTCTACCTTAAGTATACATGAAGGCTTGACCTCTACAACCATATGTGGCAACGGAGTCCACAGATTCGCCACTCTCTGGCTAAAGAAATTCCTCCTCATCTCCATTCTAAAAGGACGCCCCTCTATGAGGCTGTGATCCAAGACCTCGCCCCCCCCCACCTCACCCGACCCCACCCCACCACACCACCACAGGAAACATCCTCTCCAAATCCACTCTTTTGAGGCCTTCCAACATTGGATAGGTTTCAATAAGGTCACCCCTCATTCTTCTGAATTCCAGGGAATACAGGCCCAGAGACACCTAATGACAAGCTGTTCCACCCTGGATTCATTTTTGTGAAGTCCTTTGTACCCTCTCCGGTTTCAGCACATCCTTTTGAAAATAAAGAGCACAAAACTGCTCACAATACTCCAAATGAGGCCTCACCAGTGCTTTATAAATCCTCAACATTACATCCTTGCTTTTATATTCTAGTCCGCTTGAAATGAATGCTAACATTGCATTTGCCTTCCTCACCACTGACTCAACCTGTAAATCAACCCTTAGGGAATACTGCACAAGGACTCCCAAGTCCCCTTCTGCCTCAGATTTTTGAATTTTCTCTCCATTTAGATGATATTCTACCCTTTTATTCCTTCTACCAAAGTGCATTGCCATACACTTCCAGACACCATATTCCATCAGCCACTCCTTTTCCCATTCTCCTAATCTGTCTAAGTCCTTCTGCAGCTTCTCTACTTCCTCAAAACTACCTGCTCTCCACCTATCTTCATATCATCTGCAAACTTTGCAACAAATCCATCAATTCCATCATCCAAATCATTGACATATGATGTGAAAAGAAGTGGTCCCAACACAGACCCCTGTGCAACACCACTAGTCACCAGCAACCAACCAGAAAGGCTCTCTTTATTTCCACTCCCTGCTTCTGGCCAATCAGCCACTGCTTTATACACGAGAATCTTTCCTGTAATACCATGGGATCATAGCTTGTTCATCAGTCTCATGTGTGGCAACTTGTCAGAAGCTTTCTGAAAATCAAAGTACACAACAACAACCAATTCTTCTTCGTCTATTCTGCGTCTTATTTCTTCAAAGAATTCCAACAGATTTGTCAGGAAAGATTTTCCCTTGAGGAAACCATGCTGACTATGGCCTATTTTACCATGTGCCTCCAAGAACCTCGAAACCACATCCCTAACAATCAACTCCAACATCTTCCCAACCACTGTTGTCAGACTATCTGGCCTATAGTTTCCTTCCTTCTGCCTCTCTCCTTCTTGAAGAGTGGAGTGACATTTGCAATTTTCCAGTCTTCCAGAACCATTCCAGAAACTAGTGATTCTTGAACGATCATTGCTAATGCCTCCACAGTTTCTTCAGCCACCTCTTTCAGAACCCTGGGGTGTATATCATCTGGTCCAAGTGACTTATCTATCTTAAGGCCTTTCAGTTTTTCTAAATACCTTCTCCCCAGTAATGGCAACTTCACACAATTCCACCCCCTGACACTCTCAAACTTCCAGCATACTGCTAATGTCTTCCACAGTGAAGACTGATGTGAAATACTTATTCAGTTACCTGCCCTTTCCTTGTCCCCCATTACTACATCTCCAGCATAATTTTCCAGTGGACCAATATCCACTCTCACCTCTCTTTTACACTTTGAATCTGAAGAAACTTTTGGTACCTTTCTTTAATACTACTGGCCAGCTTACTTTTGTATTCCAGTTTTTCCTTAATAACTTTTTTAGTTTCCATCTGTTGTTTTTTAATAGCTTTCCTATCCTAAAAACTTCCCAATCCCAAACTCCCCACAAATTTTTGCTCTATTATATACCTTCCCTTTGGTTTATGTTTTGGTTTTGGCTTTGACTTCTCTTGTTAGCTACAGTTCTGTCATCTTGCTTTTTGAATACTACTTGCTCTTTGGGATATGTAGTGAATATCCTGTGCCTTCCAAACTGCTTTCAGAACTCCCAGCCATTGCTGCATGCACAAATGAGATCGGTACAGGTGGA
Organism: Mobula hypostoma; assembly: GCF_963921235.1. NCBI lineage: Eukaryota > Metazoa > Chordata > Chondrichthyes > Myliobatiformes > Myliobatidae > Mobula > Mobula hypostoma. The sequence continues at coordinate 3,246,417 of NC_086105.1, read as the reverse complement.
TGCGTTTTGGTCAGTGTGGATGCAATCCTGTTTCCCCGGTGTGTGGCTCTGTGACCAGAGCACCTGATTTGTGCTGGTTATTCTATAATGTTGACCATCCCAGGATGCCCACAGTTCCCCAGGTGGTCTTTGCGAAGAGTTATGGGAGCCGCAGGACAGGCCGAGGATGTCTTTAAGATCTTCTCAAAACGGCAGTCCCTCAGTACAGTACTGTGCTGAGGCAGAGATTTCCTCGCGTGTCAAACCCAGAGGGTATTAGGTGTGGGGGGCGGGGGGGGGGTAGGTTTAAAGGAGATGCAAGTTTTTTACATGGGCTGGTATGTGCCTGGAATGAGTTACCAGGGGTAGTAGTAAAAGCAGTCAGTTTGTGGAGTTTAAGAGACTTTTGAATAGACTCCATTTGTCAGGAGGTACAGGAACCTGAAGACACACACTCAGCATTTTAGGAACATCTTCTTCCCCTTCGCCATCAGATTTCCATGTGGTCCACAAACCCATCAACACTACCTCACAATTTTGTTCTCTCTTGTTGGTGTTGTTTATTTTTATGTATATATTTGCAATTTACACTTTTATGTTTGCACTTACTGTTGCCGCAAAACAGCAGATCTTACTGCATGTGACTAATGGCTAATCCAAGGGGCAAACAAGGTGATTGGAGGAAAGTATGGGGGGATGTTAGAGGTAAATTCTTTACACGGAGTGGTGGGTGCGTGGAACACGCTGTCAGGGGTGGTGTTAGAGGAAGATATGTTAGAGATATTTAAGAGACGTTTAGATAGGCACATGGATGGTAGAAAAATGCAGGGCTACGTGGGAGGGAAGGGTGAGATTGATTTTAGAGTAGATTAAATGGTCAGCACAACATTGTGGGCCGAAGCACCTGTTCTGTGTTCTACATGTCAGCGATAATAAACCTGATTATATGACACAAAGGTTGGGGGTGTTGTGGATAGTGTGAAGGACTGTCAGAGGTTACAACAGGACATTGAAAGGATGCAAAACTGGGCTGAGAAGTGGCAGATGGAATTCAACCCAGATAAGTGTGAGGTGGTTCATTTTGGTAGGTCAAATATGATGGCAGAATATAGTATTAATGATAAGACTCTTGGCAGTGTGGAGGATCAGAGGGTCTTGGGGTCCGAGTCCATAGGACACTCAAAGCTGCTGCGCAGGTTGACTCTGTGATTAAGAAGGCATACGGTGCATTGGCCTTCATCAATCGTGGGATTGAGTTTAAGAGCAGAGAGGTAATGTTACAGCTATATAGGACCCTGGTCAGACCCCACTTGGAGTACTGTACTCAGTTCTGGTCACCTCACTACAGGAAGGATGTGGAAACGATAGAAAGGGTGCAGAGGAGATTTACAAGGATGTTGCCTGGATTGGGGAGCATGGCTTATGAGAATAGGCTGAGTGAACTCGGCCTTTTCTCCTTGGAGCGACGGAGGATGAGAGGTGACCTGATAAAGGTGTTTAAGATGATGAGAGACATTGATCGTGTGGATAGTCAGAGGCTTTTTCCCAGGGCTGAGATGGCTAACACGAGAGAGGCATAGTATTAAGGTGCTTGGAAGTAGGTATAGGGGAGATGTCAGAGGTAAGCATTTTACACAGAGAGTGGTGAGTCCGTGGAATGGGCTGCCGGTAATGGTGGTGGAGGCAGATATGATGGGGTCTTTTAAGAGACTCCTGGATAGGTACATGGAGCTTAGAAAAATAGAGGGCTATGGGTAACCTTAGGTAATTTCTAAGGTTCAGCATAGCATTGTGGGTCGAAGGGCCTGTATTGTGCTGTAGGGTTTCTATGATTCTGAATATGGGGGGAATGGAGGGAAATAGATGATGTTTAGGAGGAGGAGATTTGTTATAAATTAGCATCAGGATTGCCACAACGTTGTGGGCCGAATGACTTGTCCAGTTCTTTACTGTTTTGTGTTTAGCTGTGGATGGGAGTGATGTCTGTCACCGAATCCCTTGTGTGCGTGTCCGTAGCGATGGGGCACAGGCAGTGGTGACTGGTTGACTATTCCTGAGAAGAATACGAACGCCGCTGATTACCTGGTGTGCAGAGCGGAGACTGGACCAGATTGCTGGTTCTGCTCTTCACCAGTGCTCCCAGCCGACCTGCTCTGTGGCTCCCGAGCCCCTCTCCCCCACCGCCGAGTGAGTTAATTCCGTTTCTGATCATGCTGGTCAGGTGACTGCTGAATTTGCTGGGCGCCCTGTTTGCATCTGCCTTGTTTGCCTCTCTGAGATACAGTACTGCTTTACCCCGGGCTGGAGCAGAGAAATCACAACCGGGCAGTGCGCCGCCGGTTACATCGTTCCCGGTCTCACTGGTAGGTGCTTTACAACATCAGTTCTCCACTGTGAATACACACAGGCTTCCTGTCCTTGATTACAAAGGGCACGGTCCACCGACCTTGAATCCTCTGTCCTTGTTGGGGAATTTGTGCGTGAGACTATTTGAATTTCAAATTGACCGAAAGTGCTTTAAACGAGCTGTAATTTACGGGAGGATGGAAATGCATTCAATGACAATGCCCTTGCCCTTGCTGAGCGGGAGACCAGTGTTTACTCTCTGGGTTCTCGGATGGCGTCTTTACAGACTCCGTACTGATGTCCTGGCCCCTGGAGTGGGTGTGAATTTATTTAACGTGCAGTCAGTGAGGGGGCTTGTGTGTGTGTGTGTGTGTGTGTGTGTGTGTGTGTGGGGGGGGGGGGGGCGGTGGAGACGGAGGATGTGCGAGTGTTTTAAGGTGCTAATCCAACTGTCATAGAACCTAATACAGCACAGAAACGGGCCCTCCAGCCCACAATGTTGGACCAACCAATTAAATTAGTAATCTAGTGGCCAGCTAAACTAATCCCCTCTGCCTACACAATGTCCATATCCTTCCATTTCCCTCACATCCATGTGCCTATTTAAACAGCTCTTCGAAATCCTTAATCTGCCTGCCTCTACCACCAGCCCAAACAGAGCATGCCAGGCACCCACCATTGCCTACGTAAAAAAAAACACTTGCCCCTTGCATCTCCTTTGAAATTATCTCCTCTCACCTTAAATGCATGCCCTCTGGTATTTGACATTTCCATCCTGGGAAAAAGAAAAGTCTCTTTTCCCATGAATACTTGTGAGTATCTGTAGCTGGGAACTGGAGATTAATAGTGATGGCATACTCCAAGGCAAATTGCATCCAGGCCCTGAAGAAATGAGCTGTGTTGGGATTCTGCTCTGAGTTTGGACCTTCTCAATCTGGTGAAACATTTTGACTTGTCATCTGAAAGGACAGAAGGCTGTGTGTGCATGGAACGTCCTCCCAAGGTGGGTGAGCTTGTGTTCAGGAGGAAGGGTTGGAAGGATAGGTCAGGCTAGATGGGCTGAAGGGCCTGTTTCTGTGCTGTAGTTTTCTGTGATTCAGTAACAGCTCAAAGGCAGGGTTTGGTGCTCAGAGTAGGCATGTCACGTTGGTGCTGGAATGTGTGGCGACATCCTTGTGGTGTGTAGGTTGTTGGTGCAAATGCCACATTTCACTGTATGTTTCCATGTGTTCTGTGACAAATGAATCTTGTATTCCTGGTTCGAGAGGAGATCCATCTATCCTATCAGTCAAGCCGGTGAGATGTGGAGGCCTGTGCACTGTCAGTAGAGCATTTGGCCAGTGTGATTTAGCATCAAATCATTAACCCTGAGCATGTTGTCATGCAGGGTAGCTGCCCAGGACCAAGGATGAACTGTATTCATCATGTATACAGTATTTGTATGTATTAGGGATTTGCCGTGGTGTGTCAGCACGACATGCAACAACATTCAACAATTATAAAGAGTAAAGAATTATATAAAGTTAGAGGTTCAAGTATGGCCATGAAATAAAACGTACATAAATACATCAACAGCAGCATGTGATTGCAATGTAAATGGCATTATGAACAGTGGTTTGAAGTGTTTACAGAGCAGTGACAGGGGTTGAGGAGGTGAGGGAGCTACCCAGAATGGTTGATCAGATTAACTGTCTGGGGGAAGAAACTTCTAAAATGGTAAAAGGCTTTTTGTTTTAATAGCCTTAGCACTTTCCAGAAGAGAGCTTTTGGAAAAGGCATTTCTCAGGGTGAAGTGGGTCCACAGTGATTTTTCCTGCCTGCTTCTTTGTCCTGACAGTGATGGTAGACTGCAGCCAGTGACCTTTCCTGCTGAGCTGACGGTTCGTGTAGGCTGAAACGTTATCACTGGTATGGTAACTACTCTGGCTTTTGAACTTCTGCTGTATATTGGTCAAGGAAAGCTAAACTTTGTATCTGAATTAATTTGGTTTTCTTGCAGGCGATAACAAACAAGGCATCAGGAATTTGGGCTACTTGTCCCATTGCCCAGTCTGAGGAGCTTGGGCTGATGCTCCCACTAGTTTACTGTTCTGTCTAGTTAGTATGTTTTATAACTCTTGTCAAAAGGAAGGAACATTAGTCATAGTCCTGCAATTGTTTTTTTTCTGTGGGGCTGTGTCAGGCAAAGGGTGGGAATAAAGCAGACCTTTTCTGGTCGGCTGCTGGTGACTACTGGTGTTCCACAGGGATCCCCAGCTTTTATGTCATACTGTATGTTAATAATCTGGGTGCAGAATTGATGGCTTTGTGGTCAAGTTTGCTGGCGATACAAATATAGGTGGAGGGGCAGGTAGTGTTGAGGAAGCAGGAAGTTTGCAGGGTTTAGATCAGGAGAACGGGCAAAGGAATGGCAGATGGTAAACAGTGTAGGGAAGTTTATGGCCATGCACTTTGTAGAAGGAATAAAGACTGATTTTTAAATAAGGAGTGAATTCAGAAATCTGAGGCGCAAAGGGACTTGTGAATCCTAGTGCAGGATTCCCCAACCTTGCAGGTTGAGTCGGTGATCAGGGAGGCAAATGTAATGTTAGTATTCTTTTTGAGAGGACTAGACTATAAAAGCAAGGATGTAATGATGAGGCTTTATAAAATGTTGGTCAAACCATGTTTGGAGTATTGTGAGCAGTTTTGGACCTCTTATCTAAGAAAGGATGTGCTGGCATTGGAGAGGGTCCAGTTGAGGTTCACTAAAATAATTTCAGGAATGAAAGTATTTACATATGAGGAGCAATTGACAGCTCTATGCCTGTACTTGCTGGAGTTTAGAAGAATGAGGGGAGATCTTATTGAAACCTACTGAATATTGAAAGGCCTGGATGGAGTGGACATGAAAAGGATGTTTCCCATCATGGGAGGATGTAGGGCTCTGTATTTAGCATTAACGTTAAAGTATTTTGCATGCTATGGTCATGCTGGAATGTGATGATACTTGCTGAGTTGTTCCCAACACATCCTTTCGTTGTGTTGGTTGTAACACAAACGACTCATTTCACTGAATGTCTCCACGTACAGGTGATAAATAAATCCGAATCTGAAAGTAAGAAAACTCGCACAACACTGAACCTTTTGCACCTCCACCAGGCGTTCAGCTGAGGCCAGATGTGAAGATACCCAGTCCCTCAGAGCCAAGGGAAGCAATGCAAGGGAGGTCAGTGTACTGGCACCTCCAGCTCACTCCTGACCCCAGAGATCGTGGAAGTCAGGAATGGAAATGGAGATGACTTTTCTACGGTGGGTGAGTCTAGGACCAGAGGGCACACCTTCAGAAGAGAGGGACGACTGTTTAGAACAGAAATAGAAGAATTTCTTTAGCCAGAACATGGTGAATCTGTGGAATTCATTGCCACAGATGGTTGTGGGGGCCAACTAACTGTCTTGTCTCCCTTTCTCTTCACCATTTACACCTCAGACTTCAACTACTGCACAGAGTCTTGTCATCTTCAGAAGTTTTCAGATGACTCTGCCATAGTTGGATGCATCAGCAAGGGAGATGAGGCTGAGTACAGGGCTACGGTAGGAAATGTTGTTACATGGTGTGAGCAGAATTATCTGCAGCTTAATGTGAAAAAGACTAAGGAGCTGGTGGTAGACCTGAGGAGAGCTAAGGTACCAGTGACCCCTGTTTCTATCCAGGGGGTCAGTGTGGACATGGTGGAGGATTACAAATACCTGGGGATATGAATTGACAATAAACTGGACTGGTCAAAGAACACTGAGGCTGTCTACAAGAAGGGTCAGAGCCGTCTCTATTTCCTGAGGAGACTGAGGTCCTTTAACATCTGCCGGATGATGCTGAGGATGTTCTACGAGTCTGTGGTGGCCAGTGCTATCATGTTTGCTGTTGTGTGCTGGGGCAGCAGGCTGAGGGTAGCAGACACCAACAGAATCAACAAACTCATTCGTAAGGCCAGTGATGTTGTGGGGATGGAACTGGACTCTCTGACGGTGGTGTCTGAAAAGAGGATGCTGTCTAAGTTGCATGCCATCTTGGACAATGTCTCCCATCCACTACATAATGTACTGGTTGAGCACAGGAGTACATTCAGCCAGAGACTCATTCCACCGAGATGCAACACTGAGCGTCATAGGAAGTCATTCCTGCCTGTGGCCATCAAACTTTACAACTCCTCCCTTGGAGGGTTCAGACACCCTGAGCCAATAGGCTGGTCCTGGATTTATTTCATAGTTTACTGGCATAATTTACATATTACTATTTATTATTTATGGAGCAACTGTAACGATAACCAGTTTCCCCCGGGATCAATAAAGTATGACTATGACTATATTTAAAGCAGACATTGATAGGTTCTTAACTAGTAATGGTGTCAAAGATTATGTGGAGAAGGCAGGAAAATGGGGTTTAAAGGGATAATAAATCAACCATGATGGAATGGTAGAGCAGGTCTAATTCTGCTACAATACAACCAATCGTACAGTTCAGTTCTCTGCTTACAGAATCAAATGTTTGTATTTTGAATATGATCACTTAAGCTTTGTAGGGGCAGATGTTCTTTGCTGGCATAAGGCAGGGTCAGAATGAGGTTTAATATCAGTGGCATATGTTGTGAAACGTGTTGTTTTGCAGCAGCTGTACGATGCAATGCGTCATAATAAACTATAAATTACAATGAGAAATGTATTTTAAAAATTAAATGTAATAAATGTTTTAAAAAGCAAGCAAAAAAATAAAGTAGTGAGGTAGTGTTGATGGGTTCATGTCCATTCAGAAATCTGATGGTGGATGGTGAAACATTGAGTGGGTGTCTTCAGGCTCCTGTACCACCTCCTTGATGGTAGCAGTGAGAAGAGGGCACGCCCTGGGGAACTGACGGATGAATCATAACACAAATCAGTGATCTTCAGGACAGATTCTGCTGTACTAGGGCTCACCAGGTAAATAATTGTGAAAGCACATTCCTCCAAGAAATACCTTCAATGATCTGGCAGCATGATAGTGTAGTGGTCAGCACAACGCTTTACAGTACCAGTGACCCGGGTTCGATTCCCATCACACAGTAGCGTAGTGGTTAGCACAACGTTTTACAGTACCAGTGACCCGGGTTCAATTCCCATCACACGGTAGTGTAGTGGTTAGCACAACGTTTTACAATACCAGTGACCCGGGTTCAATTCCTATCACACGGTAGTGTAGTGGTCAGCACAACGTTTTACAGTACCAGTGACCCGGGTTCAATTCCCATCACACGGTAGTGTAGTGGTCAGCACAACGTTTTACAGTACCAGCGACCCGGGTTCGATTCCCATCGCACGGTAGTGTAGTGGTCAGCACAACGTTTTACAGTACCAGTGACCCGGGTTCAATTCCCATCACACGGTAGTGTAGTGGTTAGCACAACGCTTTACAGTACCAGTGACCCGGGTTCAATTCCCATCACACGGTAGTGTAGTGGTCAGCACAACGTTTTACAGTACCAGTGACCCGGGTTCGATTCCCATCACACGGTAGTGTAGTGGTTAGCACAACGTTTTACAGTACCAGTGACCCGGGTTCGATTCCCATCACACGGTAGTGTAGTGGTTAGCACAACGCTTTACAGTACCAGTGACCCGGGTTCAATTCCCATCACACGGTAGTGTAGTGGTCAGCACAACGTTTTACAGTACCAGTGACCCGGGTTTGATTCCCATCACACAGTAGCGTAGTGGTTAGCACAACGTTTTACAGTACCAGTGACCCGGGTTCGATTCCCATCACACGGTAGTGTAGTGGTTAACACAACGTTTTACAGTACCAGTGACCCGGGTTCGATTCCCGTCGCACAGTAGTGTGGTTAGCACAACACTTTACAGTACCAGTGACCCGGGTTCAATTCCCATCGCACGGTAGTATAGTGGTTAGCACAATGGTTTACAGTACCAGTGACCCAGGTTCGATTCCCACTGTTGTCTGTAAGGAGTTTGTGTGTTCTCCCCAAGATCATGTGGGTTTCCTCCAGATGCTCCGGTTTCCTCCCACAGTCCAAAGACATACCAGTTGGTAGGTTAATCATATGTGGTTCCAGTACACAAGAAGGGCCAACTGAAAGTCTTGAATGACTACCGTCCAGTGTCCCTGACCTCACACATCACGATGACTCTTGAGAGGCTGGTCCTGTCTCACCTCTAACCCCCGGTCAGATCAGCCCCCGCTCCCTTGCAGTTTGCCTACCAGGAGCACATTGGAGTCGATGATGCTGTTATCTGCCTGCTGAACAGAACCTACTCCCATTTTGGATAAGCAGGGTAGCAATGTGAGGATCGTGTGTTTTGATTTTCCTAGTGCCTTCAATACCGTACAGCCCTCATTGCTGGAGGAAAAGCTCAGTTCAATGCAGGTTGGCTCTTCCATTGAATCCTGGACAATGGACTATCTGATTGGCAGACCACAGTGTGTGCAGCTTCAGAGCTGTGTATCAGACATGGCTATAAGCAGCACTGGGGCCTGACAGGGGACTGTATTGGCTCCCTTCCTGCTTACCCTGTTTACCTCGGACTGTAAATACAACACTGAGTCATTTCATCAGCAGGAATTCTCTGAAAACTCAGCAATAGTTGGGTGTATAAAGAAAGGATGGGAGTATGAATACACGGCCCTGGTGGAGAACTTTGTGAAATGGTGCAAGCTGAATCATCTGCAGCTCGATGTCAGTGAAACAAAGGAGATGGTGATGGACTTTAGGAAGACTGAGCCTACACTGCTCCCTGTTACTATTAATGGTGAGGACGTGGATGTGGTGAGGACCTACAAGTACCTGGGAGTGCACCTGGATGACAGATGAGTGGAGCATGAACACAGAGGCTGTGTATAAGGACCAGAGTCACCGCTACTTCCTGAGGAGACTGAGGTCCTTTGGAGTATGCAGGCTTTCCTTCGCATGTTCTGTCAGTCTGTTGTCGCCAGTACAATCTTCTGTGTGGTGGTGTGCTGGGGCAATGGCACCAACATGGGTGATGCCAACAGGCTCAATAAACTGATTAGAAAGGCTGGATCTGTTATAGGATTCAAACTGGACACACTTGAGGCTGTGATAGAACAAAGGATCCTAAGGAAAATCCTGGCAAGTTTGGACAATGTTTCTCATTCTCTGCATTTCACCTTGGCAGAACAGAGGAGCACTTTTAGTAATAGACTAAGACAACCATCCTGCTCCAAAGAGTGCTATATGAGGTCATTCTAGACCTGGGCTATTAGGCTCTATAATGAATCAACCTATAGTTCGGGAAGTGATGAACCCCTCCTGTTAGACTGTGGTAACTTATTTTTAATCTTTCTACTTCTCTTCTAATATTTATATCTGTGTACTTGTAATGCTACTGTGACACGGTAATTTCCTTTGAGATCAATAAAGTATCGATCTTAATAGGTCATTGTAAGTCGTTCTGTGATGAAGTCGGGGGATTGCTGGGTGTTGTGGAGGGCCTGTCCCACGCTGTATCTCAATAAATAACCAATCTGAGTTGGCTACATGCTAGAGAAAAGCTGTTTGCAAAGGGAACCTCCCACTAAATGATGTGTTCTCTGACAGGTTGAAAGATGGAACGTAGGTTTAGATTTATTATTGTCAGAGGTACCATGGAAAACCTTGCATGCTGTTCATCCATATCAAATGTTACACAGTGATTGAGGTAGATGAAGGGAAAACAGTAACAGAACATAGTGATGCACATAAAATGCTGAGGAACTCAGCTGACCAGACATGTGGAGTAACAAAGAACATTGGGTTAGAGTTAACACTGGCTTAAAGAAGGTGTAGTGCAAGGACATCATGAGGTAGATTTAGGAATTGTGGACCTGTATTCCCAGACCCCTCTGTTCTACTACACTACTGTTCACTGAGTAAGAGCTTCCCCTGGTTGGTCCTCCCAAAGTGCACCACCTCACTCTTGTTTGCATTCAGTTCTATCTGACATTTTTCAGCCCATTTTTCCAGATGGTTCAGGTCCCTCTATGTGTTTGATAGTCTTCCTCACTGTCCAATACACTGCCATTCTTGGTGTCATCCGCAAATTTACTGATTCAGTTTATCATTCAGATCGATGATTATGGATGACAAACAACAGCAGACCCAGCACTGATCCCTGCGGCGCACAACTGGTATGAAACGCTGCAGTAAGTGGCCAATATATTAGCACCAGCTCAAAGCACCGAACCAGAGCTAATGATGTCACCACCCCTGAAGTCCCAGCCTGCATTCACCTGGCGTTCGTGTTCCAATGCGTGAGTTCCTGTTCTATATTGCATTCTTGTGGTTAATTCCCACAATAGTAATCAAAGTTCCTTCAGCTAGTTCTGTTATGTTCAAGGCCACAGTGGTGGTGAGACGTTTGACAAGAACAATGATTAGCCCTTTACAATACATGGTAGAAGCTGTCCATGAACCTGGAGATATGTGCTTTCAGGCTTTTTGTATCTTCTGCTCGATGGGGGAGGATGAACAGAAAATGTCCGGGGTGGGTGGGGTCTTTCATTATGCTGGCCACTTTACTGAGACAGTGAGAAGTGTAGACAGAATCCATGGAGGGGAATCCGAATCACTTTATTGCCCATATGTGAAACATACCAGAATTGACTGTGGTTTGGCGTCAAGCATAAAACACAGTACAATACCGTAACAGACAACACAATAGCAACCAACAATCTACACGACAACTGAGCAAACAGCCATGAGCAATCAACAATTAGCACAAACGTCAATAATCAAACTGAAGAACGTAAATGCGAACATATGAACAGACATTTAACGGATGTAGTGCAGAGACAGTCAGAATATTACACCTGAGTGAGTTCCGCTGAGAAGCTGGATAGTTAGAGGAAAAGTTTTGGAACTGACATATAGTCCTGGCAGTGATGGACTTGTAGCATCTCTCCGATGGCAATTTGGTGACCGCCAGAGTGGGTGAAGTCAGCAGTAATTTTTTCAGCTCTTCACGCTGGTGATGAACAGTTCTTTCAATGTTGGTAGCTGACAGTCAGTGATCTTCTCCGCCCTGAACCACTCACTGCAGCCTGGACTTGGAGAGGGAGGGAGGGAGGAGGTGGTAGGAAACCAAACGCTGATAGAGATTATCACAACACTCAATGATGGCTGAGTAAAGATTCATCAGGGTAGCCCCGAGATGTTAACTGGTGTAAGATCATCAGTTTCTGCCGGGCTTTCCTCATGACGAGCATAATGTGCTTGTCCCACTTCAATGTATTGGTCATGGTAGCTGCCAGGAATATGAATGACTGTACCACAGGCACAGCCTGACCATGAAGGTCCAAGGGGATGGGGTTGCCAGCAGAAGTCAATCCACATTTCCACTGTTTTGACAGCATTAAGTTCCAAGTTGTTACGAGCACACTGAGCTGCCAGATGGTCCACCTCTCTTTGTCAGAATCAGACTCAGGTTTATTATCACCGGCATGTGATGTGAAATTTGTTAACTTAGCAGCAGCAGTTCAATGCAATACATAGTCTAGCAGAGAGGAAAAGAAATAAAACATAATAATAAATAAACAAGTAAATCAATTACATATATTGAATAGATTTAAAAAACGTGCAAAAACAGAAATACTGTATATTAAAAAAGCAGGTAATGTCATTATTAGAGACGAGACCAACAACAGTGTTCCGCAATTTGAATGGATTTGTCTGTGGAGTTCTGTCGTTTGTGTAAAGTGGGGTGAAAGAACAGAACTCTGGGGAGAGCCTGTGATTATAGGCATGGAATCAGGCCAGTACGAGCCCAAAGGCTGGTGTCCGTGGTGTGCTGAGCTGTGTCCACAACTCTCAGCAGTTTCTTGCAGTCACCGGCAGAACAGTCACCGTGCCAAGCTGTGATGCATCCAGATAGGATGGTGTATTGATAAAAATCGGTAAGAGTTGTTGGGTTTGTGCTAAAGAAATTTAGCCTCTTGAGGAAGTAGAGACATTGGTGAGATTTCTTGGCTGTGGTGTCAATGTCGCTGGATCAGGACAATCTATTGGTGTTCACTGCTAGGAACAGTTGATGTTGTGTGTGCACTACCCCCCCCCCCCCGAACTCAGTGACCAGGCTGCCATTGAGCGAATGATGGTGTCATATCAACAATGTTATTAAGCTTCCTTATCCCTTCCTATATCTGACATCATTATTTGAGATACAGTCCACTACAGTGCTATCATCTGCAAATTCATGGCTCGAGTTGGAGCAGAGCCTGGGCACGAAGTCATGACTGTGCATGGAGCTGAGTAGGGGGGCAAAGGGCACAGCGTTATGGAGCACCAGTGATCAGTTTAATTGTGGAGGGGTTGCTGCCTTTTTTCCCCGATTTTACTGATTTTGGGCTATTGGTCAGGAAGGCAAGGGTTGAGTTCAGATTCTTTCACTTATCACAAGTAAGTTGAAGCACACAGTGAAAGTAACAACCAACATAACCGAAGAATGTGCTGGGGGCAGCCCGCAAGCGTCAGCACCAACAGAGCATGCCCACAGTGCTGGGCAGAACAATACTGAGCCCAACAACAGCAAAACACACCCCGCTCCTACCTCCCACTCACCCACCCACACATACAGATAATCCTTCAATCCCGAAGTTCAAAGTAAATTTATTATCAAAGTACATATGTCACCATATACAAACTCCATTTCTAGAAAAGTTGGGATATTTTCCAAAATACAATAAAAACAAAAATCTGTGATATGTTAATTCACGTGAACCTTTATTTAACTGACAAAAGTACAAAGAAAAGATTTTCAGTAGTTTTACTGACCAACTTAATTGTATTTTGTAAACATACACATACACAAATTTAGAATTTGATGGCTGCAACACACTCAACAAAAGTTGGGACAGAGGCATGTTTACCATTGTGTTACATCACCTTTCCTTTTAATAACACTTTTTAATCGTTTTGGAACTGAGGATACTAATTGTAGTAGATTTGCAATTGGAAATTTTGTCCATTTTTGCTTGATATAAAACTTCAGCTGCTCAACAGTCCGTGGTCTCCATTGTCTGATTCTCCTCTTCATGATGCGCCATACATTTTCAATGGGAGATAGATCTGGACTGGCAGCAGGCCAGTCAAGCACACGCACTCTGTGTCTACAAAGCCACGCTGTTGTATCCCGTGCAGAATGTGGTCTGGCATTGTCCTGCTGAAATAAGCATGGACGTCCCGGGAAGAGACGTTGCCTCGATGGCAACATATGTCTCTCTAAAATCCTAATATACGCCTCGGAGTCAATGGTACCTTCACATACATGCAACTCACCCATGCCGTGGGCACTGATGCACCCCCATACCATCACAGATGCTGGCCTTTGCACCTTTCACTGATAACAATCTGGTTGGTCATTTTCATCTTTGGCATGGAGAACTCGATGCCCGTTTTTTCCGAAAACTAACTGAAATGTGGACTCACTTGACCACAGCACACGGTTCCACAGTCTTTCAGTCCATCTGAGATGAGCTCGGGCCCAGAGAACTCACCGGCGTTTCTGCATGGAGTTGATGTATGGCTTCCTCCTTGCGTAATACAGTTTCAAGTTGCATTTCTGGATGCAGTGACGGACTGTGTTGAATGACAATGGTTTTCCGAAGTACTCCCGAGCCCAGGTGGCTATAATTGTCACAGTAGCATGACAGTTTCTTAGGCAGTGCCGCCTGAGGGCTCGAAGATCACGCGCATTCAACAGTGGTTTCTGACCTTGCCCTTTACGCACTGAGATGTCTCTGAATTCTCTGAATCTTTTCACAATATTATGTACTGTAGATGTTGAAAGACCTAAATTCTCTGCAATCTTGCGTTGAGAAATGTTCCTTTTGAACTGACTAACAATTCTCTCACGAATTTTGGCACAAAGGGGTGAGCCACGACCCATCCTTGCTTGCAAAGACTGAACCTTTGATGGACGCTACTTTTATACCCAGTCACGATACCTCACCTGCTACCAATTAGCCTGCTTAATGTGGAGTCTTCCAAACCGGTGTTACTTGAATATTCTGTGCACTTTTCAATCTTATTTCAACTCTATCCCAACTTTTGTTGAGTGTGTTGCAGCCATCAAATTCTAAATTTGTGTATATATACAAAATACAATTAAGTTGGTCAGTAAAACTATTGAAAATCTTTTCTTTGTACTTTTGTCAGTTAAATAAAGGTTCACGTGAATTAACATATCACAGATTTTTGTTTTTATTGCATTTTGGAAAATATCCCAACTTTTCTGGAAATGGGGTTTGTACAACCCTGAGATTCATTTTCTTGTGAGCTTTCATCGTATATAGAAAGAAGCCCAATGGAATCGATGAAAAATTGCACACAACAGAGGCAGACAGTCTGCAAGAGACAACAAACTGTTCAGGTGCAAAAAAAATCAAACACTGGTTGTTGAGTCCTTAAAAGTGAGTCCGTAGGTTGTGGAATCAGTTCAGTGCTGGGGTGAGGGAAGTTATCCTCTCTGGTTCAAGAAACTGGTGGTTGGGTGGTAATATCCATTCAAGAGTGTTCGTGCTTCCATACCAGGCCGTGATGCAACCAGTCAATATACTCTCCACTGCACATTTATAAAAGTTTGTCAGTTTTAGTTATTTGTTGAATCAGCACAAACTTTGAAGAAAATAGAGGTGCTGCCGTGCCCTTTTTGTAATGAGAGTTGTGTGCTTGACCCAGGACAGATCCTTTGAGATGATAACACCAAGGAATTTAAAATTGCTGACTCTCTCTGCCTCTGATCCCCTGGTGAGGTCTGGCTCGTGGACCTTGGGTTTCCTACTCCTGTAGTCAGTAATCAGCTCATTAGTCTTGCTGGCGTTGAGTGAGAGGTTATTATTATGGTACTGCTCAGCCAGATTTTCAGTCTTCCTCCAACATGCTGATTCATCACCTCCTTTGATTTGGCCTGTGACAGTGGTGTTGTCAGCAAATTTAAATATGGCATTGGAGCTGTACTTAGCTCCACAGTCATAGAGAAGTATAAGGGCTACAGGCCTTCAATGCTGTCATGAACTCTTAGATTTCCCCAGTGGACTCTCAGACTCGTAGATCAAAGGCCTGGGACTTGGAGTTTCTGATTCCCGAACTTCCAATTGACCTTTGGGCTTTGATCTTCAGTATTGATCTCATGACTTACCAATGACTGGGCCTCAAACTCCCCTCTTGCAGAGAGTATCATTGGAGTTGTAGAGGGAGGCGTTGACTCCCAGGGTTATTTATTTATATACACACATACTTTTCTCTCTCTCTCGCTCTCCTTTCTCTCCCTCTGTCCCTCTCACTATACGCCTTGCCCATCCTCTGGGTTTTTCCCCCCTCCCTCTTTTCCTTCTCCCTGGGCCTCCTGTCCCATGATCCTCTCATATCCCTTTTGCCAATCACCTGTCCAGCTCTTGGCTCCATCCCTCCCCCTCCTGTCTTCTCCTATCATTTCAGATCTCCCCCTCCCCCTCCCACTTTCAAATCTCTTACTAGCTCTTCTTTCAATCAGTCCTGATGAAGGGTCTTGGCCCGAAACGTCGACTGTACCTCTTCCTAGAGATGCTGCCTGGCCTGCTGCGTCCACCAGCAACTTTGATGTGTGTTGCTTGAATTTCCAGCATCTGCAGAATTCCTCGTGTTTGCTGCTTTTGGTGATGAGTTTGCTTGGAATAATAGTATTGAGGGCAAAACTGTGATCAGTAAACAGTCTAATGCACATGTCTTTAGACCTTACGACGTAGGAGCAGAATTAGGCCAATCGGCCCATCAAGTCACCATGCTCCTGAGATGAGTGGAGTAGCAGGGAGATGGTACCCGTTGTAAACCTGTTTCGGCGGGTGTGCGAATTGCAGTGGGTTGATGTTTTGGGAAGTTGGAGTTAATGTGTGCCACGACCAGCCTCTCAAAACACCTCATGCTAGTGTTTGAGTGTAGAGCAGAGCAGGAACAAGTCTTTCATCCCAGAAGGTTATGCCAAACTAATTAATCTAATCCCTTCTGTCCATATCCCTCCATTCTCTGCATATTCATGTATCTATATGGGAGCCTCTTAAATGCCTCTGTTGTATCTGCCTCCAGCACCACCACCCCCGGCAGTGAGTTCCAGGCACCCACCACTCCCTAGTGTTTATAACACAAAAACTTGCCTACAAATGTCAAGTTCAAGTTTCTTGTCATCTGACTGTAGGGTACATATATACAACCAAATGAAACAAAGTCCTCTGGACCACTATGCACCCCCAAAACATATATCACACACAGTACATAAACCAAAGTATTACCATTGATATGGAATAAAATATGATTCAAAATGTATTTAGTACACAGCACAGGCAAACAGTAAACCACTCGCTGTCCTAGTGATGAGATCTCAGTAGTGGCAGGGTATTCATTAGTCTCACAGCCTGAGGGAAGAAGCTGTTCCCCAGTCTGACAGTCCTAGTCCTGATGCTCCTGTACTTCCTTCCTGACAGTAGTGGATCAAAGAGATTGTGGGACGGGTGGTAGGGGTCAACAATGCTTTGGGCTCTTCATCTGCAACATTCCTGGTAAATGTCACAAATGTGTGGTGAGTTGGGGGGCAGATGATCCTCGCGGCAGTTTTACAGATTTACCACCCTCTAGCTAAAGAAATTCCTCCTCATTGCCATTCCAAATGGACTTACCTCTATCCTGAGGCTGTGCCCTCTGGTTCTAGACTCCCACACTATAGGAAACATCTTCTCCATGTCCACTCTGTCTGGGCCTTTCAATTGTTGATAGGGTTCAATGAGATTCCCCCCTCACCTTCATTCTTCTAAACTCCAGCGAATATAGACATATGTTCAGGATCTGTTCCATGGAAGATAGACACTCTGTCTGGCTGAAGCTGACGTGAGGAAGACCCAGGTTAGAGTCAATCAACACAAAGCTGTGAGGCCCGATAATCGACCAGCTTGGGTACTGAAGGACTGCACAGCACAGCTGATGGAGGTGTGGACAGATATATTCAACGTCTCTCTATCATTGTCCCCTTGGGTTTTCAAGGAGGAAACCATCATTCCAGTGCCAAAGGAGGCATTGATAACTTGCCTGAATGACTATTGTCCAGTGGCATTAACATGAACTGTTTTAAGCAGCTGGTCATGGAGCACATTAAAGCCTTTCTCCCGGTTACACTGGACCCTTTCCAGTTCGCTTATCACTCAAATTGATACATGCCTTCTGCAGTCGCCTCTGCTTTTCACTCTGTCCTGTCTCACCTGGAAAATGGGGTCTCATATGGCAGATTGCTGTTTATAGATTTCAGTTCGGTATTCAACACCATCATATCCCAGAAACTGATGGGGAAACTGTCCTCGCTGGTCTCAACACCTCCCTCTGCAATTGGATTCTGAACTTCTTAACAGTAAGGCCACAGTCAGTCCGTGTGGGCAGCAACATCTCTGGCCCCATTACGCTGAGCACCGGCGCTCCCCAAGGCTGTGTGTTCAGCCCACTGCTGTTCACACTGGCGAAGCGTGACTGTATCGCAGGATCCAGCTCAAACTGTGTCATCGAGCTTGCGGATGACGCAACAGTGGTTGGCCTTATCAAGAATGATGACGAGACGGAAAATGGAGGGAAAGTGGGGTGGCTGGTGGATTGGTGTGAGAAAACAACCTAAACCTGAACATGGAGAAGACAAAGGAAATCATTGTGGACTCGGGAAGGGTCAGACAAACCATCCCCCTCTGCAAGTACATTGCTCCTTGTAGAGAGAGCGAAATGCACCAAGTTCCTGGGAGTTCACATCATGGCTGACCTCATTTGGTCCCATAATATCACCTCCCTGAACAAGAAGGCACAGCAGTGCTTCCACTTCCTAAGAAGATTGAGACAAGCTAGGCTCTCGCCATCCCCCACCTTAACTACGTTTTGCAAGAGCACCATTGAGAGTGTTCTGACAAGTTGTATCTCCATCTGGTATGGGAGCAGTCGAGCATCGGACCAGGAGTCCCTACAAAGGACTGTGAGAACAGCTGAGAGGATCACGGGTCTCCCCAACATCCATCAGGGACATTTATCAGGAGCGCTGCGTACACAGGACATTATTATAATTAAGGATCCCTCCCATCCATCCAGCATCCTCTTTGACTTTCTACCATCAGGCTGGAGACTCCGATGCATAAAAACAAGACCAGTCAAGATGGGAAACAGTTTCTTCTCCAAGGGCATGAGGCTTCTGAACTCTTATATGAGGCTGCATCATATTTGAAGTGTCACTGGTTAATCTGTTTCATACCTTATGGTATTTAATATTTATGCACTTTAGTTTGTATTTATGTGTGATTCATCTGTAGATTTTACCCTTGACTAAACACATTGATGAAGGTAGAGCAGTAGATGTAGTGTATATGGATTTCAGCAAGGCATTTTACAAGGTATCCCATACAAGGCTTATTGAGAAATTAAGGAGGCATGGGATCCAAGGGGACCTTGTTTGTGGATCCAGAACTGGCTTGCCCACAGAAGGCAAAGATTGGTTGTAGACGGGTCATATTCTGCATGGAGGTTGGTGACCAGCGGTGTGCCTCAGGGATCTATTCTGGGACCCCTAATCTTTGTGATATTTATAAGTGATGTGGATGAGGAAGTGGTGGGGATGGGTTAGTAAATTTCCTGATGACACAAAGGTTGGGGGTGTTGTGGATAGTGTGGAGGGCTGTCAGAGGTTACAGCAGGACATTGATAGGATGCAAAACTGGGCTGAGAAGTGGCAGATGGAGTTCAACCCAGATAAGTTTGAGGTGGCTCATTTTGGTAGGTCAGATATGATGGCAGAATATAGTATTAATGATAAGACTCTTGGCAGTGTGGAGGATCAGAGGGACCTTGGGGTCCGAGTACATAGGACGCTCAAAGCAGCTGTGCAGGTTGACTCTGTGGTTAAGAAAGTATACAGTGTATTGGCCTTTATTAATCGTGGGATTGAGTTTAGGAACCGAGAGGTAATGTTGCAGCTATATAGGACCCTGGTCACACCCCACTTGTAGTACTGTGCTCAGTTCTGGTCGCCTCACTAGAGGAAGGATGTGAAAACCATCGAAAGGGTGCAGAGGAGATTTACAAGGATATTGCCCTGGATTGGGGGGCATGCCTTATGAGAATAGGTTGAGTGAACTCGGTCTTTTCTCCTTGGAGTGACGGAGGATGAGAGGTGACCTGATCGAGGTGTATAAGATGATGAGAGGCATTGATCGTGTGGATAATCAGAGGCTTTTTCCCAGGGCTGAAATGGCTATCACGAGAGGACACAGTTTTAAGGTGCTTGGAAGTAGGTACAGAGGAGATGTCAGGGGTAAGTTTTTTTTATGCAGAGAGTGGTGAGTGTGTGGAATGGGCTGCCGGAGACTGTGGTGGAGGCAGATACAATAGGGTCTTTTAAGAGACTCCTGGAGCTCAGAAAAATAGAGGGCTATGGGTAACCGTGGGTAATTTCTAAAGTAAGGACATGTTCGACACAGCTTTGTGGGCTGACGGGCCTGTATTGTGCTGTAGGTTTTTCTCTGTTTCTAGAGACAACCTCTCACTGAGTGGAGATGATTTCCTTTGCAAGCGTTGCCACATCCTGATGTGTCTGACAACCGGTCTGTGATGTTGCTGCATCACTGGAGCAGGGCAGCTGTGTATGGATGCAGCTCTGTCCCTGCACGTCCACGGTAGTGTAGCAGTCACTGCAAGGCTCTTACAGCTCGGGGTGCTGGAGATTGGAGTTCAATTCCAGCATCCTCTGTTCGCAAGTTTAGACCTGTCTTCCCAAGTGCGCGTGGGTTCCCTCCAGCTGATCCGGTCCCCTCCCACATTCCAGAGGTGTCCTGGTTAGCAGGTCATTTGGTCATTGTAAATTGTCTTGTGATTACCAGCATGAGTGGAGCATTGGCTGGTTGGCAGGAAACAGAGAGTGGGAATAAGGGGATCCTATTCTGGCTGGCTGCCGGTTACTGGTGGAGTTCCACAGGGTTCGGTGTTGGGACTGCTGCTTTTTACGATGTATGTCAATTATTTAGACTATGGTATTAATAGATTTGTGGCTAAATTTGCCGATGATACAAAGATAGGTGAAGGAGCGGGTAGTGTTAAGGAAACAGGGAGCCTGCAAAGAGATTTAGGTAGTTCAGGGGAATGGGCAAAGAAGTGGCAAATGAAATACAATGTTGGAAAGTGTATGGTCATGCACTTTGGTGGAAGAAATAAATGGGCAGAATATTATTTAGATGGGGAGAGAATTCCAAATGCAGAGATGCAAAGGGACTTGGGAGTCCTTGTACAAGATACCCTAAAGGTTAACTTCCAGGTTGAGTCGGTTGTGAAGAAGGCGAATGCAATGTTAGCCATTCATTTCTTGAGCTATAGTATATAAAAGCAGGGATGTGATGTTGAGGCTCTATAAGGCCCTCGTGAGACCACACCTGGAGTATCTGGGATCCTTATTTTAGAAAGGATATACTGACATTGGAAAGGGTTCAGAGAAGATTCACGAGAATGATTCCAGGAATGAAAGGGTTACCGTATGAGGAACATCTGGCAGCTCTTGGATTGTATTCCCTGGAGTTCAGGAGAATGGGGGGGGGGGGGAATCTCATAGAAACATTCCAAATGTTAAAAGGCCTGAACAGATTAGATATGGTAAAGTTATTTCCCATGGTAGGGGAGTTTAGGACAAGAGGGCACGAGTTCAGGATTGAAGGACGTTCATTCAGAACAGAGATGCGGAGAAATTACTTTAGTCAGAGGGTGGTAAATCTGTGGAATCAGTGTAAGTTGGGTTGTGGTCTCTTGTGTCATGCTTCACTACCCAGGATCTCATGGCCACAGTTAGACCAGGGGTTTCCATATGCACTGTGGAAGGCATTGCAGCATGATAGAGCAACTGTTCTTTCCAAGTCTCCAGAACTTCATTTCCTTTGTGGTTTTTGATGTCTCCAAAGTCTCCATAGTTTGGTATCAAGTTTGAAAAGAGGGTTAGAGATTAGTACTGTCCACCACTGTTCTGTTCAGTTTTAAGTATCCAGCAAGAACTGGTGATCTTTAGTTGGACAATACAGTGAAGGTTCAGTGTTCATCAGGGTACATCACTTCTTGTTACCACTGTCAGGAAGTTTGAATAGCCACACTTGATGATTTAGGAACAGCTTCTTCCTCTCTATCAGCAGATTTCTGAATGGTTCATAAACACTATCCATTATTCTCCACCACCATCAGATTTCTGAATGGTTCATAAACACTATCCATTATTCTCCACCACCATCAGATTTCTGAATGGCCCAGGAACACTACCCCGTTATTCTTTACCACTGTCAGATTTCTGAATGGTTCACAATCACTATCCATTATTCTCCATCACCGTCGGATTTCTGAATGGTTCATAAAGACTATCCATTATTTCCATCACCATCAGATTTCTGAATGGTTCATAAAAACTATCCATTATTTCCATCACCATTGGATTTCTGAATGGTTCATAAACATTATCCATTAATCTCCACCACCATCAGATTTCTGAATGGTCCAGGAACACTACTGTCAGGTTTCTGAGCAGTCCAGAAACATTACCTCACTGTTCCTCTTTTGAAAAATTTATTTATTGTCACATTTTTGTTTTTTTATATATTTAGAGAGACAGCATGGTTATAGGCCCTTCCAGCCCAATGAACCTCCAGTGTTCAAAAGTTTGAAACACGGAGTAGCTTTATTACTAAAGTACATGTATGTCTCCGTATATAACCGAGACATTCATTTTCTTATGGGCATTCAGTAAATGCAACTCAATAGAATAAATGAAATACGGTACCCAACGGGGTGGACAAAAAACGAATGTGGAAGAAACATCAAAAAGTGCAAATACAAAAAGAAAGAGAGAAATATTAATAACAAATAAGCAATAAAGATTGAGAACATGCGATGAAAGTGTTTCCACACACTGTGGGAACAGTTCAGTGATGTGGGGAGTGAAGTTATCCATGCTGGTTCAGGAGGGGTAATAATTGTCCCTGAACCTGGCGGTGTGAGTCCTGAAGCTCCTCAGCAGTGAGAAGAGAGCACGGCCCAAATGGCAGGGGTCCTTGATGATAGTTGCTTCATCCATGGGGAGTGTTGTACATTATACATGCTGCCCTGCTGCACCCAGTGAGGGAGTGACTAACTGAGGGCCTCTCCACGTGCTGGTTAGCCGTGAAGTGCAGACATTAGCGCTGACTCACTCGTGGCTGCAAGTCAAGTGTGGGTGTTCTGAGAAATAAATTGAATCAGTTGGTGCATTGCACTCTTGACTAATCACTGTGGGGTTTGGAGTGTGTTACTTGTGACAATTTGTTAAAAGGTTCTATCAATTAGAGTTTTCTGCTTTTATTCTTCCTAAATTAGGCAATCTTTTAACGAGAAAAACTACTTGGCAATTATCTGTTATTACTGACTCTTGAGTCATTCAATACAGCGTCAGCAAAGCTTTTGTCTTCAGTCGTTTAAGTCCATCACATCCTCCCCAAGCCTGGATTCATCTTTCCCATAACTTGGGATCCACTGTTTGTGTTGCACCTGTTGGTTTTAGACAAACATGATGTTAGTTTTAATTTCAAGAGGTCTAGAATATAGAACATCGACGAGCACAGTACAGGCTATTCAGCCCACTATGTTGTGCCAACTTTTCAAACCTACTCCAAGATCAATCTAACCCTTCCCTCCCACACAACCCTTCATTTTTCTATCATTCATGTGCCTTTCTAAGAGTCTCTTAAATGTCCCTAACGTATCTGCCCCCACCACCACCCCCAGCACGGCATTCCACACACCCAACACTCTCTGTGTAAATAAAAATTACCTCTGACATCCTTGTCACCAAATACTTTCCTCCAATCTCCTTAAAATTATCCCCCCGCCCTCCCCATGTTAGCTATTTCTGCCCTGGGAAAAGTCCCTGCCTATCCATTCTCTCAGTGGCTCTGCCGGGTGCAATCCTGGTCATATTACGATCAAGGAACGTGTTTGCAGACCGGATATTGAACTTTTTGCTGTTGGACTCCGGCCATATTCCACTGAGATACAACACTGGGTGTCATGGGAGGTTGTTCCTGCCTGTGGCCATCGAACTTTGCAGCTCCTCCCGTGGAGGGTCAGACACCCTGAGCCAATAGGCTGGTCCTGGACTTATTTCCATCTGGCTAGTTTGCATTTTGTTGTTTGATTGTTTGTGGCTTTTATATTGCTATATTTATGCTCTATTCTTGGTTGGTGCGGCTGTAATGAAACCCAATTTCCCTCGGGATCAATAAAGTATATCTATTTATCTATCGATCTATTTATCTATCATCTTGTATACCTGTATCATGACATCTCTCATCTTCCTTTGCTACAGAGAGAAAAGCTCTAGCTCGCTCAAACTTTCCCCATAAGACCTGCTCTCTAATCCAGGCAGCATCCTGGTAAATCTCCTCTGTACACTCTCGAAATATAAAAGCTTCATTAAGGTTTCATATCTAAGAAAGGATATGCTAGCATTGGGGAGAGTCCAAAGGAGCTTCACAAAAATGATCCTAGGAATGGAAAGGTTATCATGTGAGGAGTGTTAGATGCCTCTGGGCCTGTAATCACTGGAGATCAGAAGAGTAAGGGGAGATCTCTTTCAAACCTATCGAATATTGTAAGGCATAAATAAAATAAATGCAGAGAGGATGTTTCCTATAGTAGGTGCTTCTAGAACCAGAGGGCACAGCCTCAAGTTAGAGGAACATCCATTTAGAATGGAGATGACGAGGATCTTTTGCTGCCAAAGGGGAGTAAATCTATGGAATTCATTGGCACAGATGGCTTTGAAGGACAAGAGATTTCGTATATTAAAAGTGGAGGTTGATAAATTCTTGATTAGTCAGGGCAGCAAAGGTTATAGGCAGAAGGCAGAAGAATGGGGTGGAGCGGGAAAATAAATAAGCCGTGATCGAATGGCCGGGCAGGTTCGATGGGCTGAATGGCCCAATTCGACTCTGATGGTCCAATGTCTCTGCCTCTACCACCACTCCCGACAGGGCATTCCACACACACACCACTCCCGACAGGACATTCCACACACACACCACTCCCGACAGGACATTCCACACACACACCACTCCCGACAGGACATTCCACACACACACCACTCCCGACAGGACATTCCACACACACACCACTCCCGACAGGACATTCCACACACACACCACTCCCGACAGGACATTCCACACACACACCACTCCCGACAGGACATTCCACACACACACCACTCCCGACAGGACATTCCACACACACACCACTCCCGACAGGACATTCCACACACACACCACTCCCGACAGGACATTCCACACACACACCACTCCCGACAGGACATTCCACACACACACCACTCCCGACAGGACATTCCACACACACACCACTCCCGACAGGACATTCCACACACACACCACTCCCGACAGGACATTCCACACACACACCACTCCCGACAGGACATTCCACACACACACCACTCCCGACAGGACATTCCACACACACACCACTCCCGACAGGACATTCCACACACACACCACTCCCGACAGGACATTCCACACACACACCACTCCCGACAGGGCATTCCACACACACACCACTCCCGACAGGACATTCCACACACACACCACTCCCGACAGGGCATTCCACACACACACCACTCCCGACAGGGCATTCCACACACACACACACCATTCCCGACAGGACATTCCACACACACACCACTCCCGACAGGGTATTCCACACACACACACACCACTCCCGACAGGGCATTCTACACACACACCACTCCCGACAGGGTATTCCACACACACACACACCACTCCCGACAGGGCATTCCACACACACACCACTCCCGACAGGGTATTCCACACACACACCACTCCCGACAGGGCATTCCACACACACACCACTCCCGACAGGACATTCCACACACACACCACTCCCGACAGGGTATTCCACACACACACACACCATTCCCGACAGGGCATTCCACACACACACCACTCCCGACAGGGTATTCCACACACACACACACCATTCCCGACAGGACATTCCACACACACACACCACTCCCGACAGGGCATTCCACACACACACCACTCCCGACAGGGCATTCCACACACACACCACTCCCGACAGGGTATTCCACACACACACACACCACTCCCGACAGGGCATTCCACACACACACCACTCCCGACAGGACATTCCACACACACACCACTCCCGACAGGGCATTCCACACACACACCACTCCCGACAGGGCATTCCACACACACACACACCATTCCCGACAGGACATTCCACACACACACCACTCCCGACAGGGTATTCCACACACACACACACCACTCCCGACAGGGCATTCTACACACACACCACTCCCGACAGGGTATTCCACACACACACACACCATTCCCGACAGGGCATTCCACACACACACCACTCCCGACAGGGTATTCCACACACACACCACTCCCGACAGGGCATTCCACACACACACCACTCCCGACAGGACATTCCACACACACACCACTCCCGACAGGGTATTCCACACACACACACACCATTCCCGACAGGGCATTCCACACACACACCACTCCCGACAGGGTATTCCACACACACACACACCATTCCCGACAGGACATTCCACACACACACACCACTCCCGACAGGGCATTCCACACACACACCACTCCCGACAGGGCATTCCACACACACACCACTCCCGACAGGGTATTCCACACACACACACACCACTCCCGACAGGGCATTCCACACACACACCACTCCCGACAGGGCATTCCACACACACACCACTCCCGACAGGGTATTCCACACACACACACACCACTCCCGACAGGGCATTCCACACACACACCACTCCCGACAGGACATTCCACACACACACACCACTCCCGACAGGGTATTCCACACACACACACACCACTCCCGACAGGGCATTCTACACACACACACCACTCCCGACAGGGCATTCTACACACACACACCATTCCCGACAGGACATTCCACACACACACACCACTCCCGACAGGGCATTCCACACACACACCACTCCCGACAGGGCATTCCACACACACACCACTCCCGACAGGGTATTCCACACACACACACACCACTCCCGACAGGGCATTCTACACACACACACCACTCCCGACAGGGCATTCTACACACACACACCATTCCCGACAGGACATTCCACACACACACACCACTCCCGACAGGACATTCCACACACACACACCACTCCCGACAGGGTATTCCACACACACACACACCACTCCCGACAGGGCATTCTACACACACACACCACTCCCGACAGGGCATTCTACACACACACACCACTCCCGACAGGGCATTCCACACACACACACCACTCCTGACAGGACATTCCACACACACACACCACTCCCGACAGGGTATTCCACACACACACACACCACTCCCGACAGGACATTCCACACACACACACCACTCCCGACAGGGCATTCTACACACACACACCATTCCCGACAGGACATTCCACACACACACACCACTCCCGACAGGGCATTCCACACACACACCACTCCCGACAGGACATTCCACACACACACACCACTCCCGACAGGGTATTCCACACACACACACACCACTCCCGACAGGGCAT
Source organism: Mobula hypostoma (assembly GCF_963921235.1). Classification (NCBI taxonomy): domain Eukaryota; kingdom Metazoa; phylum Chordata; class Chondrichthyes; order Myliobatiformes; family Myliobatidae; genus Mobula; species Mobula hypostoma. Next base: position 3,219,384 of record NC_086105.1, on the reverse strand, counting down.
TCTACACACACACACCACTCCCGACAGGGCATTCTACACACACACACCACTCCCGACAGGGCATTCCACACACACACACCACTCCTGACAGGACATTCCACACACACACACCACTCCCGACAGGGTATTCCACACACACACACACCACTCCTGACAGGACATTCCACACACACACACCACTCCCGACAGGGCATTCTACACACACACACCACTCCCGACAGGGCATTCCACACACACACACCACTCCTGACAGGACATTCCACACACACACCACTCCCGACAGGACATTCCACACACACACACCACTCCCGACAGGGTATTCCACACACACACCACTCCCGACAGGACATTCCACACACACACACCACTCCCGACAGGGTATTCCACACACACACACACCACTCCCGACAGGGCATTCTACACACACACACCACTCCCGACAGGGCATTCCACACACACACCACTCCCGACAGGGTATTCCACACACACACACATCACTCCCGACAGGGCATTCCACACACACACCACTCCCGACAGGACATTCCACACACACACACCACTCCCGACAGGGTATTCCACACACACACACACCACTCCCGACAGGGCATTCTACACACACACACCATTCCCGACAGGGTATTCCACACACACACACACCACTCCCGACAGGGTATTCCACACACACACACACACACACACACACACACACACCATTCCCGACAGGGTATTCCACACACACACACTACTCCTGACAGGGTATTCCACACACACACACACACCACTCCCAAAAGGACATTCCACACACACACACCACTCCCGACAGGACATTCCACACACACACACCATTCCCGACAGGACATTCCACACACACACACCACTCCCGACAGGACATTCCACACACACACACCATTCCCGACAGGACATTCCACACACACACACCACTCCCGACAGGACATTCCACACACACACACCATTCCCGACAGGACATTCCACACACACACACCACTCCCGACAGGACATTCCACACACACACACCACTCCCGACAGGGTATTCCACACACACACACACCACTCCCGACAGGGCATTCTACACACACACACCATTCCCGACAGGGTATTCCACACACACACACACCACTCCCGACAGGGTATTCCACACACACACACACACACACACACACACACACACCATTCCCGACAGGACATTCCACACACACACATCACTCCCGACAGGGTATTCCACACACACACACATCACTCCCGACAGGGTATTCCACACACACACCACTCCTGACAGGGCATTCCACACACACACACCGCTCCCGACAGGGTATTCCACACACACACCACTCCCGACAGGGCATTCCACACACACACACCACTCCCGACAGGGTATTCCACACACACACACCACTCCCGACAGGGTATTCCACACACACACCACTCCCGACAGGGTATTCCACACACACACACCACTCCCGACAGGGTATTCCACACACACACCACTCTCGACAGGGTATTCCACACACACACACACACACACCACTCCCGACAGGGTATTCCACACACACACACCACTCCCGACAGGGCATTCCACACACACACCACTCCCGACAGGGTATTCCACACACACACACCACTCCCGACAGGGCATTCCACACACACACCACTCCCGACAGGGTATTCCACACACACACACCACTCCCGACAGGGCATTCCACACACACACCACTCCCGACAGGACATTCCACACACACACACCACTCCCGACAGGGTATTCCACACACACACACACCACTCCCGACAGGGCATTCTACACACACACACCATTCCCGACAGGGTATTCCACACACACACACACCACTCCCGACAGGGTATTCCACACACACACACACACACACACACACACACCATTCCCGACAGGGTATTCCACACACACACACTACTCCTGACAGGGTATTCCACACACACACACACACCACTCCCAAAAGGACATTCCACACACACACACCACTCCCGACAGGACATTCCACACACACACACCATTCCCGACAGGACATTCCACACACACACACCACTCCCGACAGGGTATTCCACACACACACACCACTCCCGACAGGGTATTCCCCACACACACACACCACTCCCGACAGGACATTCCACACACACACATCACTCCCGACAGGGTATTCCACACACACACATCACTCCCGACAGGGTATTCCACACACACACCACTCCCGACAGGGTATTCCACACACACACACCACTCCCGACAGGGCATTCCACACACACACCACTCCCGACAGGGTATTCCACACACACACACACACACACACACACACACACACACACACCACTCCCGACAGGGTATTCCACACACACACACACACACCACTCCCGACAGGGTATTCCACACACACACACACACACACACACACACACACCACTCCCGACAGGGCATTCCACACACACACACACACCACTCCCGACAGGATATTCAACACACACACACCACTCCCGACAGGGTATTCCACACACACACACCACTCCCGACAGGGTATTACACACACACACCACTCCTGACAGGGTATTACACACACACACCACTCTGTATATGTAAAAAAACAACCTGTCTTTCATCTTAAAAGCAAGGTCAGTGAGGGTGGGGAGAGCTAGTCTTGAATAACTAAGGAGAGAAAGGAAGGCATCAAAATAAAAGCCTGTGCGTACAAAGTCGCCAAGAGTAGTGGGGAACTAGAAGATTGGGAGTACTTTAAAGAGCATCAAAAAACCACTAAGCAAGCAATAAAGAAAGGGAAGCTAGATTATAAAAATAAACTAGCACAAAATATAAAAAAGGATCGTAAAAGTTTTTGTAATTATATAAAGTGGAAAAGGGTGGCTAAAGTGAATGTTGGTCCCTTGGAGGACCAGCAGTGGGTATTAATATTGGGTAATGAGGAAATGGCCTTGGCTTTGAATGATTATTTTATGTCAGCCTTCATGGTGGAGGACACGTCTAACATCCCATGTGATGGGAGGTAAGGACCTCAATACCATATCTATCACTAAAGAGGTAGTGCTGAGAAAACTTGTGGGTCTGAAGATAGATTAGTCCCCTGTCCCTGATGAATGCATCCCAGGGTACAGAAAGAAATGGCAGAAGTTATAGAAGAGGGTTTGGTGATGATTTACCAAAATTCTCTGGACTCTGGGCAGGTCCCAGCAGATTGGAAGTTGGTGAATGTCACACCACTGTTCAAAAAGGGATGTAGGCAAAAGGCAGGTAACTATAGGGCCAGTTAGTTTAACATCTGTAGCTGGGAAAATGCTTGAAGCTATCATTAAAGAAGAAGTAGCAAGGCATCTGGAAAGAAATGGATCCATCAGGCAGACGCAGCATGGATTTAGTAAAGGCAGGGCCTGTCTGACAAACTTGCTGGAGTTTTTTGTGGATATAATGAGTGTAGTGGATAGATGGATGTTATTCATTTGGATTTCCAGAAGGCGTTCGATGAGATGCTGCGTAAAAGACTTATTGATAAGATAAGGATGCATAGAGTTGGGGGTGATGTATTGGCATGGATAGAGGATTGGTTAACTAATAGAAAGCAGAGAGTTGGGATACATGGGGGTTACTCTGGTTGGCAATCAGTAGTGAGTGGTGTGCCACAGGGGTCAGTGCTGGGCCTGCAACTGTTCACGATATACATTAACGATCTGGAAGAGGGGACCGAGTGTAGTATATCTACATTTGCTGATGATATTAAATTGAGTGGAAAACCAAATTGTGCAGAAGATACGAAGAGTCTGCAGAGAGATATAGATAGGTTAATTGAGTGGGCAAGGGCCAGGCAGATGGAGTACAATGTTGGTAAATATGAGGTCATCCACTTTGGAAGGAAAAATGAAAGAGCAGATTATTAATTAAATGGTAAAAATTGCAGCATGCTACTGTGCAGAGAGACTTGGGAGTGCTTGTGCATGAATCAGAAAAGGTTGGTTTGCAGGTACAACAGGTTATCAAGAAGGCAAATGGAATGTTGGCCTTCATTGCTGGAGGGATTGAATTCAAGAGCAGGGAGGTCATGCTGCAACTATACAGGGTACTGGTGAGGCCACACCTGGAGTACTGGGTGCAGTTCTGGTCTCCATACTTGAGGAAGGATATACTGGCTTTGGAGGCGATGCAGAGGAGGTTCACCAAGTTGATTCCAGAGATGAGGGGGTTAGACTATGAGGAGAGATTGAGTCACCTGGGACTGTACTCGCTGGATGAGAGGAAATTTTATAGAAACATATGAGATTATGAAAGGGATAGATAAGATAGAGGCAGGAAAGTTGTTTTCACTGGTAGGTGAGACTAGAACTAGGAGACATAGCCACAAAATTCCGGGGAGTAGGTTTAGGATGGAGATGAGGAGGAACTGCTTTTCCCAGAGAGTGGTGAATCTGTGGAATTCTCTGCCCAATGAAGCAGTGGAGGCTACCTCAGTAAATATATTTAAGGCAAGGTTGGATAGATTTTTGCATAGTAGGGGAGTTAAGGGTTATGGGGAAAAGGCAGGAGGTGGAGATGAGTCCATGGCCAGACCAGCCATGATCTTATTGAATGGTGGAGCAGGCTCAATGGGCCGGATGGCCTACTCCTGCTCCTGTTGATTATGTTCTTATCCCTTCCCCTTATACATTCCTCCAATTACCTTAAAATGATGCCCCCTTGTATTAGCCATTTCTGCCCCGGGGACAAAGGCCAAGCCTGTCCATTCGATCTATGCCTCATCATCTTGTACACCTCTATTAAGTGGCTTTTCATCCTCCATCATTCCAAAGAGAAAAACCCTAGTTTATTCAGCCTGTAAGACATGCTCTCCAATCTGAACAGCAAATTGGTAAATCGTCTCTGCATCCTCTGAGTATACAAGGAACAATGTAATTCTAAGGCTTTATAAGGCTTTGGTCAGACTGAATTTGGAGTATTGTGAGCGTTTTTGGGCCTCCTACCTAAGAAAGGATGTGCTGGCGTTGGAGAAGGTCTGGAGGAATGGCTGCTTTTCTGAGGAAGCAGGAAGTGTCTGAGTGGGTGTCTGTGTATGTGTGGAGATTGCTTTAGTTCCCACCATATCTTTCCTCCCTCACCATAGGCCCAGGATGATTCCATCCCTTATTCCCGATAAATATATTTTTTCATGCTGCAGCTCAGCATCTCAACATCCCATCGTACCTCATCAAACTAACTTCTGTGCTTTCTTCCAGGTATGAGTGTACCCATTCATGGGGCAGAAAACTGTGTTCAGGTTTATCATCGAAGAATTGTGCCCAACTACCGGAAATCCCCTCCCTTATCCAGGGCCAGGAACTCGACACCACCTCCTGCCTCCAAGTCTGTGACCATGGATGGCTCCTCTATGGGATCAATTGATTCCGCAGTCAATGGGAAACCCTACTCTCCAGGTTGGTGCCCAAGCGCTCTGTGGAGTCACGTGCATTGTCTGTCCTACACATGATTTGTTTCTGTTACCCCAGGGGGCTCCAGGGTTAGACTGGAGAAGCTGGGGTTCTTCACCTTGGGGCAGGGGAAGTGAGGAGAGGGCACGATTGTAGGGGGGGCGGGGGATGTATCCCAGTCAGGCTTAATACCACTGACATAATTTTGTTTTGCGGTAACAGAACAGCACAATGTATAAAAATGCTATTATTATTAAACTAAGTGTATAAAAATAAATAAGTAGAGCAAATAGGCAGATATTTTATTTATTTATTGGGATACAGGATGGAGTAGGCTTTTCTGAGCCGCACTGTCCAGCAATCCCTTGACTTAATCCTAGCCTAATCACAGGACAATTTACCATGACCAATTAACTCAGTAACCAGTGCACCTTTGGACTGTGGGAGGAAACTGGATCACCCAGAGGAGTCCCACGTGGTCACAGAGAGAACATACAGATGCCTTACGAGCAGCAGTGGGAATTGAACCCGGATCGCAGGTACTGTACAGCGTTGTGTCAAGCTCTCCGGTACTCTGCTGCCCATTGTGTACATGGTCCATTCAAAATCTGAGAGTGGAGGGGAGGAAGCTGTTCCTGAAATGTTGAGTGTGCGTCTTCAGACTCCTGTATCACCTCCCTGATGGTTGTAATGAGAAGGGGGCATGTCCTGGGTGGTGAGTGTCCTTACTGATAGGTGCATCACCTGTTGAAGATGTCTTCGCTGGTTTACAATCTTCTGAAGCATTTTCCAGTCCTGTGCATTGATGTCTCCATACCAGATGGTGATGCAACCAGTCAGCATGTTCTTCGTGATACAACTGTAGAAATATACTAGGACCTTTGGTGACATACCAAATCTCCTCATACTCCTCAGGAAGTAGAGCATTTCTTGTCATTGCATCAATGCCTTGGCCCCAGAATAGATCCTCTGAGATGCTGATGCCCAGGAATGTGAAACTGCTCACCCTTTCCACCACTGATACTTCAGTGAGGACTGATACGTGTTCTTCTGACTTCCCCTTCCTGAAATCCACAATCTGTTCCTTGGTGTTGCTGACATTGAGTGCAAGGTTGCTGTACTGCCTGTCAACCAGGTGATCTATCTCACTCCCGTACGCCTCCTCGTCACAAGTTCACAAGTTGATTTTATCCATGGGTTTAAAAAACACTTCACTAAGATCACCCAGCATGTTAACTGTGCCTCCAAAGAAATGAATGGCACTGAGAGCATACGATGGGTAGGAAAGAACCATTACTCACAAGCAGCTCACTCCTATGGTGGACCTGCAGTACCCAAAATTTTTGGAGTCCAGCATTATCTTCTGATTGGTAAAAAACCACATTTAACAAAACCTTTGGTTGGCCACCGAGAGGCTACTGTGTCCGAAGGTCAGTTTTCCTTCTCCTAGACTGAGCTGCCAACCACAGCTGACGAGCTGCATCTACCCAAAGTGATTGGTTTTGAGGTGCCAGTAACCCAGCTTTGCCTCTTCTCCTGTCAGTAGAAACGGTTCCACTCGGCTTAGTAGCTAAGCCACACGTGAAGGCCAGGAGTCGGACTTGTTTTTCAGAAGCTATTTCAGATGCATGGCATTGGATCATTTAATTGGTAGAGGAAGCTTATCCCCGCTATCCCCCACCCTGACCCTGCTATGACAACCTTAAGGCTTCATTAACACCACAGGCCATTTGGCCCATTCTGCCTTTACAAACCCCTAGGCAGGACGTTCAAAACAGAGACAAGAAAGAGTGTAGATGCTGGGTTCTGGAGCAACAAGCTGAGAGTGTAATACACCGTGTCAATGAACGTCTGTGAAGGAAATGGGATGGAAACATTTTGTGTTGAGATCCTGCATCAAAACTTTCCAAATGTCTACCTGTTCCCTTTCTCCATGAAACATAGCTGGAAGTGCCCTGCAGACCATGTGCGTGGGATGTCCTTCTATTCTGAGGCTGTGCCCTCTGATCCTAGACTCTCCCAATGTAGGAAACATCGTCTCCACATCCACTTTATCTGTTCCCTCTGATCCTAGACTCTCCCACTATAAGAAACATCCTGTCCACATCCACTCTATCTGTGCCCTTTGATCCTAGACTCTCCCACTGTAGGAAACATTCTTTCTACTTCCATTCTATCTAGGCTTTTCAATATTTGGTAAGTTTCAATGAGTTCGCCCCCCCCCCCCCGACTTCATTCTTCCAAACTCCAGCGATTACAGGCCCAGAGCCATCAAATACTCCTCATATGTTAACCCTTTCATTTGCGGGATCATTTTTGTCAACCTCCTCTGGTCTCTTTCCACTATCAGCATGTCATACCTTAGATGTGAGACCCAAAACTGCTCTACGAGTGGTCTGACCAGTGACTTATAAAACCTCAGCATGACATCCTTATTCGTATATTCTAGTGCTCTTGAAATTAATACTAACGTGCATTTGCCTTCCTTACCACCAGCTTAACCTGCAAGCTAACCTTTATGGAATCCTGTGAAAGTATTCCCAAGTCCCTTTTCAACTCTGATTTCTGAATATTCTCCCTATTTAGAAAATAGTTTATGCTTTTTTTCCTTCTACGGACGTGCATGACCACACACTTCCCGACTCTGTATTCTATCTGCCACTGCCTTGTCCTTTCTCCTAATCTGTCCAAGTCCTTCTGCAGGTTCTCTGCTTCCTCAACACTGTCTCCATCTACCTTTGTACTGTCCACAAAATTGGCCACGAAGTCATCAATTCCCTCATCCAGTTAGTGGACTGCATACCAACCCCTGTGGAACACCAGCCCAATGTCAGCACATCCTGTCCTAGCTAAGGGGCTCAGAACTGCTCCAGATGTAGTCTGACTAATTCTTTATAAAGCATCAGCATTACAACCTTTTATACTCTAGTCCTCTTGAAGGACTAGATTACTGTTCTAGATTGCTGTTTGTTGATCTACAGAACGCACACATTCGTTAAACAAAATGATTTTAAATTATGAACTTGGAGTCAATTCTATTTTGTGCCTGTATGTTTACTGCTATTATAATGATTTGTGCTGTATGTGTCTTGTGTTGCGTGTGACTGTTGGTACTACGTTTACACCTTTGCTCCAGAGGAACATTATCTCATTTGGGTATTCATGTATAGTTGAATGGCAATTACTTGAACTTGAACTGTGCTGATTGGATCCAAAGATAATTCATTTCTATCGTGTGCTGGCATTTATTACCGGAGTGTTTCTGTGCTAATTGCTTGGCCATATTCCTCGTCTTTCTCCTTGGGACAGTGCTGTTTATTAGCACCTCTCCCTGATGGCCACTTATGGGAGTAAGCACACTACAGCAGCTGTCCAAGGTCCTGTCCAGTGCAGGGGACAAATCTATGACATTGTCAGCTGTTCATGTGTAGACGTTGTTCAGTGTTTAATCAATTTACCGTTGCATCATCACTTTAGCACCTTTGAAATATAGAATTGTCAATTTCCTGGGTGTCAACATCTCTGGAGATCTATCCTGGGCCTGACTTATTAATTTGATTACAGAAAAGTGGCTATATTTCATTAGGAACTTGAGGAAATTTGGTATGTCACCAAAGACTGTAACAAATTTCTCCTTATAAACTTTACCCCTCTCCCCTTGAATGCATACCCTCTAGAACATGTGATTTCTACCCTGGGAGAAATATTCCATCTGCCTACCCTATCTATCCTCTCACAATCTGTTACACCTCTGTCACATTTCCTCTCTGACTCCTCCACTCCAGAGAAAACAAAACCCAAGTTTGTCCAATTCCTCCTTGTTGCTCATACCATCTAATTCTGGTAGCCTCTTAGGTAAACTCTTCTCTACCCTCTGACACCATGAAACGTAGAGAGTGTCCATGGAGGGCATTTACAGAAAGAAAGTTTACAGAAGTGAGGCAAAGTAGCAGCAAAGTCATGGACCCTACGGAGGAGGTGTTTGATGTTTTGAGGCTAATTAGGGTGGATAAATCCCCATGGCCTGACACGGTGTTCCCTTGGACCCTGTGGAAGACAAATGCAGAAATTGCAGGGGCCCCAGCAGAGGTATTTAAATGATCCTTGGTCAGGTGAGGTACCAGAGGATCGGAGGACAGCCAATATGTCCTGCTGTTTTAGACCGACTCTAAAATTAAACCGGGAAACTATAGGCCAGTGAACCCGACATCAGTAGTGCGAAAGTTATTGGAAAGTATTCTAAGGGACCGGATAGTTTTCTCTGAACATTGGCACATGTAACAATAATAAATTCACCAGTTTATTTAAGACTGGTTTGACAAGGATCGTCTCTGCTCAAAGTCTGGAGTATTCTTCTTATTTTGTTTGCTCTCTGCTGCCTCTGGAACCTCACTCTCTTTCCCCTTTGTTTCAGTGGCAAGGGATGTTAACATTTACCTGGGCGAATCTGAAGGGAGAGACAGCCCTTCGAAAGATGATGACTCCTTGCTCCATCCTGGCAGTTATACCAGTGCCTCCTGCGATGCCAGCAGACTAGAAATGGGCATTGAGGTGAGATCTCTTTACTTCAGACAACACAAGATACTGAAGGAACTCAGCAGGCCAGGCAGCATCTATGGAAAAAAGTACAGTTGACGTTTCGGGCCAAGACCGGACTGTTAGTTCTGTGTGCATTATCTGGATTTCCAGCATCTGCAGATTTTCACTTGTTTGCCTCTTTACTTCAGCTCTGTGTATTGAGGCTGTAAAAAATAATGATTTGAAACCATCAATATGGGTTCGTTGGGAAGCTGTGAATGACCCTTGCTGATGAGTGTTAACACAAGTTTTGAATCTGAGACTTTAATTAATTTATTTATTTTATCATTTGGAGTCATAGTGCCAATTAGGCCCAACAAACTGCACCTCCCAGCAATCAACCTATTAACCCTAGCCTAATCACAGGGCAATTTACAATGACCAAATAACCTAGTAATAGTACATTTTTTTTAAGACTCTTCATCTAGACTGGGAAGAAAGGGGAGAGATCATGTGCATGGAAGGTCATGTTTGACAAATCTTATTGAATTTTTTGATGAGGTTACTAGGAAAGTTGACGAGGGTAAGGCGGTGGATGTTGTCTATTTGGACTTCAGTAAGCCTTTGACAAGGTTCCACACGGCAGGTTAGGAAGGTTCAATCGTTAGGTATTAATATTGAAGTAGTAAAATGGATTCAGCAGTGGCTGGACGGGAGATGCCAGAGAGTGGAGGTGGATAACTGTTTGTCAGATTGGAGACCGGTGACTAGTGGTGTGCCTCAGGGATCTGTACTGGGTCCAATGTTATTTGTCATATACATTAATGATCTGGATGATGGGGTGGTAAATTGGATTAGTAAGTATGCAGATGATACTAAGGTAGGTGGAGTTGTGGATAATGAAGCAGGTTTTCAAAGCTTGCAGAGAGATTTAGGCCAGTTAGAAGAGTGGGCTGAAAGATGGCAGATGGAGTTTAATGCTGATAAATGTGAGGTGCTACATTTTGGTAGGACTAATCAAGATGGGACATACATGGTAAATGGTAGGGCATTGAAGAATGCAGTAGAACAGAGGGATCTAGGAATAATGACACGTAGTTCCCTGAAGGTGGAATCTCATGTAGATATGGTGGTGAAGAAAGCTTCTGGTATGCTGGCCTTTATAAATCAGAGCATTTATAGGAGTTGGGATGTAATGTTAAAATTGTACAAGGCATTGGTGAGGCCAAATTTGGAGTATTGTGTACAGTTTTGGTCACCGAATTATAGGAAAGATGTCAACAAAATAGAGTGAGTACAGAGAAGATTTACTAGGATGTTACCTGGGTTTCATCACCTAAGTTACAGAGAAAGGTTGAACAAGTTGGGTCTTTATTCTTTGGAACGTAGAAGGTTGAGGGGGGACTTGATAGAGGTATTTAAAATTATGAGGGGGATAGATAGAGTTGACATGGATAGGCTTTTTCCATTGAGAGTGGGGGAGATTCAAACAAGAGGACATGAGTTGCGAGTTAAAGGGTAAAAGTTTAGGGGTAACATGAGGGGGAACTTCTTTACTCAGAGAGTGGTAGCTGTGTGGAACGAGCTTCCAGCAGAAGTGGTTGAGGCAGGTTTGATGTTGTCGTTTAAAGTTAAATTGGATATATATATGGACAGGAAAGGAATGGAGGGTTATGGGCTGAGAGCAGGTCGGTGGGACTAGGTGAGAGTAAGAGTTTGGCATGGACTAGGAGGGCCGAGATGGCCTGTTTCTGTGCTGTAATTGTTACATGGTTATATGGAGATGGAATGAAAAGGTGGGGGTGAAGAGATGGAGCAAGATTAGGGTGGTGATGCGTCGATTGAGCTGAAGGGGAAGGCTATTGATCTAGCTATTATCTGCCAGATATTGCTCCACCTCTTTTCCCCACCCTTA